>NW_027118533.1:0-2500 GCF_036417845.1 Apteryx mantelli
CCCTAACCCTAACCCTAACCCTAACCCTAACCCTAACCCTAACCCTAACCCTAACCCTAACCCTAACCCTAACCCTAACCCTAACCCTAACCCTAACCCTAACCCTAACCCTAACCCTAACCCTAACCCTAACCCTAACCCTAACCCTAACCCTAACCCTAACCCTAACCCTAACCCTAACCCTAACCCTAACCCTAACCCTAACCCTAACCCTAACCCTAACCCTAACCCTAACCCTAACCCTAACCCTAACCCTAACCCTAACCCTAACCCTAACCCTAACCCTAACCCTAACCCTAACCCTAACCCTAACCCTAACCCTAACCCTAACCCTAACCCTAACCCTAACCCTAACCCTAACCCTAACCCTAACCCTAACCCTAACCCTAACCCTAACCCTAACCCTAACCCTAACCCTAACCCTAACCCTAACCCTAACCCTAACCCTAACCCTAACCCTAACCCTAACCCTAACCCTAACCCTAACCCTAACCCTAACCCTAACCCTAACCCTAACCCTAACCCTAACCCTAACCCTAACCCTAACCCTAACCCTAACCCTAACCCTAACCCTAACCCTAACCCTAACCCTAACCCTAACCCTAACCCTAACCCTAACCCTAACCCTAACCCTAACCCTAACCCTAACCCTAACCCTAACCCTAACCCTAACCCTAACCCTAACCCTAACCCTAACCCTAACCCTAACCCTAACCCTAACCCTAACCCTAACCCTAACCCTAACCCTAACCCTAACCCTAACCCTAACCCTAACCCTAACCCTAACCCTAACCCTAACCCTAACCCTAACCCTAACCCTAACCCTAACCCTAACCCTAACCCTAACCCTAACCCTAACCCTAACCCTAACCCTAACCCTAACCCTAACCCTAACCCTAACCCTAACCCTAACCCTAACCCTAACCCTAACCCTAACCCTAACCCTAACCCTAACCCTAACCCTAACCCTAACCCTAACCCTAACCCTAACCCTAACCCTAACCCTAACCCTAACCCTAACCCTAACCCTAACCCTAACCCTAACCCTAACCCTAACCCTAACCCTAACCCTAACCCTAACCCTAACCCTAACCCTAACCCTAACCCTAACCCTAACCCTAACCCTAACCCTAACCCTAACCCTAACCCTAACCCTAACCCTAACCCTAACCCTAACCCTAACCCTAACCCTAACCCTAACCCTAACCCTAACCCTAACCCTAACCCTAACCCTAACCCTAACCCTAACCCTAACCCTAACCCTAACCCTAACCCTAACCCTAACCCTAACCCTAACCCTAACCCTAACCCTAACCCTAACCCTAACCCTAACCCTAACCCTAACCCTAACCCTAACCCTAACCCTAACCCTAACCCTAACCCTAACCCTAACCCTAACCCTAACCCTAACCCTAACCCTAACCCTAACCCTAACCCTAACCCTAACCCTAACCCTAACCCTAACCCTAACCCTAACCCTAACCCTAACCCTAACCCTAACCCTAACCCTAACCCTAACCCTAACCCTAACCCTAACCCTAACCCTAACCCTAACCCTAACCCTAACCCTAACCCTAACCCTAACCCTAACCCTAACCCTAACCCTAACCCTAACCCTAACCCTAACCCTAACCCTAACCCTAACCCTAACCCTAACCCTAACCCTAACCCTAACCCTAACCCTAACCCTAACCCTAACCCTAACCCTAACCCTAACCCTAACCCTAACCCTAACCCTAACCCTAACCCTAACCCTAACCCTAACCCTAACCCTAACCCTAACCCTAACCCTAACCCTAACCCTAACCCTAACCCTAACCCTAACCCTAACCCTAACCCTAACCCTAACCCTAACCCTAACCCTAACCCTAACCCTAACCCTAACCCTAACCCTAACCCTAACCCTAACCCTAACCCTAACCCTAACCCTAACCCTAACCCTAACCCTAACCCTAACCCTAACCCTAACCCTAACCCTAACCCTAACCCTAACCCTAACCCTAACCCTAACCCTAACCCTAACCCTAACCCTAACCCTAACCCTAACCCTAACCCTAACCCTAACCCTAACCCTAACCCTAACCCTAACCCTAACCCTAACCCTAACCCTAACCCTAACCCTAACCCTAACCCTAACCCTAACCCTAACCCTAACCCTAACCCTAACCCTAACCCTAACCCTAACCCTAACCCTAACCCTAACCCTAACCCTAACCCTAACCCTAACCCTAACCCTAACCCTAACCCTAACCCTAACCCTAACCCTAACCCTAACCCTAACCCTAACCCTAACCCTAACCCTAACCCTAACCCTAACCCTAACCCTAACCCTAACCCTAACCCTAACCCTAACCCTAACCCTAACCCTAACCCTAACCCTAACCCTAACCCTAACCCTAACCCTAACCCTAACCCTAACCCTAACCCTAACCCTAACCCTAACCCTAACCCTAACCCTAACCCTAACCCTAACCCTAACCCTAACCCTAACCCTAACCCT
>NW_027118533.1:7500-168006 GCF_036417845.1 Apteryx mantelli
AAAAATAAGAAAAAGATTTCTTTTTTAAAAAAAAAGAGAAAAAAAGAGGACAGAGGAGGACCAAGATTAAAATAAGAGGATGACAAAAAAAAATCTGTCTTCCTTTTATTCTGGTACTTCAAATAACAAAACAGAAACAAAGCCATCTTTATTTGAAGGCAGACACAAACTCAGGCATCTTGATCATCTTTATTGCTCAAAAAAATACACAACAATCTCTTTATTACAACATCATGAACAAATCTTGGCCTTCCATCACCACAAAACCAGCAGCCTTCCCTCCCCCCTACCGGAACTCAGCATCTGCACCAGCACAACAAAGTTACATTTCAGTTACACAATCCATTACAAAGCAACAGATAAAACATCACAAACAAGCCCACACTCTGCATCAGCTGCACATACTCTTCAGCATCCATCTCTACAATCTCACCACTACCACTCACATCCACCCACACATACTCTACCTTCCTACAGTAACAAGCAAGCGCCACAGGTTTTTTAGAAAGCCCCCAGTAACAGGGTTACCGAGTGCCTCCAAAAACCATCCTGCCTAGAAAACCCCAGCCCCGAGCCAAAACTCTGCAGCAATATTGGCAATGATCGTCGCCTCGCAGAGTGGCCGGGACCAGGGGAAAAAAAACCCAGCCAGGGGAAAAAAAAAAAATCCCCCGGCTGGGTTTTTTTTTTTTTAATAGTTAAAAAATTCTAAATGCTAACTCCACCCTAGAGGAAAATAAAATAGAATTAAAAAAAACACGCATACAAAGTTAGACACATTCAATACCCAGCCCATCCAACAACCACACAACTGCCCACTCATTCCCACCATCACTGCTAATAAGATAACCACCACCTTACATCCCTTTTTTAAACACAACACTGTATCAACATGAATAAGAACCCCCCAAAATGCCCACACCAATCAAGACAATTTTTTTTTTTTTAAACAATACTTTTACACCTTACTGAAACCCCTCAAAAACTTTCATGGATACATTACTCTGCTCTGGCCACAGCCATTACCACACCCACAAACAAGGCAGCTCCAAGCACAGACACACACAGACACACACAGACACACACAGACACACACAGACACACACAGACACACACAGACACACACAGACACACACAGACACACACAGACACACACAGACACACACAGACACACACAGACACACACAGACACACACAGACACACACAGACTGCAAGAAAAACAGCAGTACAGAAGATGCTGCCAGCCAGAAAGCCCTTTGAGGCCACAACCACATGGCTCTGATGCTCTGGGCAAGCCCAGAAAAGAGTCAAATGCCACTGCCCGTGTTTGAAAGGGCCCGGCAAAGCCAGGCAGATCAACGCAGAAGAGGCCAGCAAGAAAGAACTAAGGACGTGACAACACAGGGAAGAAAACCCTGAAAGGAGGCCAGGAAGATGTAAAACAAGGGCAGCCTCAGAAGAGGAGTGGCCAACAAGGCCTCGATGAGGGCCACGGAGATGACCGGCCACAGACAGCCACAATGCAAAGATGGAGCAACAGATGACCCCTTTTAACTGGCTGCACAGAACAAGATGCCATCCACTGGCACAAAATTGATGCATCAGACCACTCAAAAGACGACAGATGCCTACCATGCTAGTGCTGCACAGCATGCTCCTTGAGCACAAAGAACAAGAGCAACATCAAGACCTGAGCAAAAGATAGCACAGCTACAACACGCACCACATAGACTACACAACAACACAGACACAGGCTGGAGCTGCCCTGCCTAGAACACCCTCACCTTCTGCCAGGCACACCCCACCGCCTCTGCCTCACACACAGCACTCATCCAGAAGAGCCCTCCACACTATACTCACCATCAGCACACACACAGACACACCACCAAGACACACCAACACCCTTTGCCCCTCATCTTAGCCTTTGCACTGCTCTGGGTCACCATCCATCCTCAACAGGCATCCTCAATGGCAGCCGCATCCTCTCTGATCTTCCTCCAGTCACCACATTCACATTCATCACCTGCCAAAACAGAGTGCAAGCAGTCACCCCCAATCCGGTCAGCTCCAGCCTCATCCGCAAGAGCACCCTCCATACCAAAGCACCACTGGCATTGCACTCATATGCACTGCACCAATCCCAAACTCCAACATTGTGGCTGGCAGGACACCCACGGCACCTGCAAAAAACAAAACAAAACAACAATATTTCTCCTCCGCCAGGCAACACTCACCAACCCCACAACACCCAACACCAGTCAACATTCCAGGCCAGCACTACTCTCCTCTGCACACTACCATAGCTAACACCCACAGCCAAGGCAGCTCCAGCACCAGACAGACACACACAAACATCAGACACAGACATGAACAAAAGCCCTACACAAAAAGAACTATTCCTACGCATAAGACACTGCCAGACAGAAAGCCCTATGACGCCACAACCGCATGGCTCTGATGCTCTGGACAAGCCCAAAAGAGAGTCAAATGCCACTGCCCATGATGGATAGGACCCAGCAAAGCGAGGCAGATTGATGCCAAAGAGGCCAGCAAGAAAGACCTAACAACAAGAAAACACAGGGAAGAAAACCCTGAAAGGAGGCCAGGAAGACACATAATAAGGGCAGCCTCAGAAGAGGAGCGGCCGACAAGGCCTCAATGAGGACCACGGAGATGACCGGCCACAGACAGCCACGATGCAAAGACAGAGCGACCGACAGCCCCTTTTAGCTGGCTGCACAGAACAAGATGCCATCCGCTGGCACAAAACTGATGCGTCAGACCACTCAAAAGATGACAGATGCCTACCGTGCTAGTGCTGCACAGCATGCTCCTTGAGCACAAGGAACAAGAGCAACATCAAGACCTGAGCAAAAGACAACACAGTTACAACATGCACCACATGGACTACACAACAACACAGACATGGGCTGCAGCTGCCCTGCCTAGCACACCCTCACCTTCTGCCATGCACACCCCACCGCCTCTGCCTCACACACAGCACTCATCCAGAAGAGCCTGTCACCAAAGGAGCGATGCACTTCGCTCCTAAGAGGGAAGCGGCACTACATTTATTTCAGTAAGACAGCAACTTAACAAAGTTGACTATTGAATAAGAACAATTTAATGAGGTTCAATTGGCAAGGTTCACTCAGTTATTCACTGCATGAAGGACAGGGTCAGATGCATGTGCAACGGAGACCCTCCCGTTGAGTCATGAGGTTCAGACTGGACCCCCTTGCTTTCTAAACTCCTTCTGAGAGGAGCCTAGGTGCGGCTGGATCCAGTCCTACTCCCAGACTTGGTCAACAGTTTATGTCTAAAGGGGTGAGTGAAAAGAGAACCCTCCTGTTGAGTCACGAGGTTCAGACTGGACCCCCTTGCTTTCTAAACTCCTTCTGAGAGGAGCCTAGGTGCAGCTGGATCCAGTCCTACTCCCAGACTTGGTCAACAGTTTATGTTTAAGGAATTACACATGCAATTAGTCAGAGCTATAACTCAGGAAAGTTTCACAAAGTTCGCAAAAGTTCAGCATGCTATTAATCACTTGCTGAGGATCTGTCACAGGTAAGGAATCTCTCTCAACCTCGAGAAGTAACCTGGAGAGGCGTCCCTGCTCAAGAGGAGCTGCCCTGCAGGAGGGCTCAATGGGCTCTGGGCTGCCCCCTATTTATGGGGGGGGGGGAATGACTGACTCAGTCATATTTGCATACTAGATGGGCCTTAGTTGGCACATGCTCAACTAGCCCCTACATACATGCTGTTTACAGGAAAATCAGGTTAAGGGGGACAGAGCACATCAGTGGTGGGGAGGGAAAGGAGTACACCGTCACAGAGCCCTCCACACTACACTCACTGTCAGCACACACACACACACACACACACACACGCACACACACAGTCAAGACACCCACACCCTTTGCCCCTCAACTTAGCTTTTGCACTGCTCTGGGTCACCATCCATCCTCAACAGGCATCCTCAATGGCAGCCACATCCTCTCTGATCTTCCTCCGGTCACCACATTCACATTCATCACCTGCCAAAACAGAGCACAAGCGGTCACCCCCACACCAGTCAGCTCCAGCCTCATCCGCAAGAGCACCCTCCATACCAAAGCACCACTGGCGCTGCACTCACCTGCACTGCGCCAATCCCAAACTCCAACATTGTGGCTGGTGGGACACCCACAGGACCTGCAAAAAACAAAACAAAACAACAACATTTCTCCTCCGCCAGGCAACACTCACCAACCCCACAACACCGAACACCAGTCAACAATCCAGGCCAGCACTACTCTGCTCTGCACACTACCATAGCTAAAACCCACAAGCAAGGCAGCTCCAGCACCAAACAGACAGACAGACACACAAACATCAGACACAAAAATGAAGGAAAGCCCTACACAAAAAGAAATATTCCTACACATAAGACACTGCCAGACAGAAAGCCCTATGATGCCACAACCATGTGGCTCCAATGCTCTGGACAAGCCCAGAAGAGAGTCAAACGCCACCGCCCGTGACGGAAAGGGCCTGGCAAAGCCAGGCAGATCGATGCAGAAGAGGCTGGCAAGAAAGACCTAAGGACGTGACAACGCAGGGAAGAAAACCCTGAAAGGAGGCCAGGAAGATGCAAAACAAGGACGGCCTCGGAAGAGGAGCGGCCGACGAGGCCTCGATGAGGGCCACAGAGATGACCTGCCACAAACGGCCACGATGCAAAGCCAGAGTGACAGACCACCCCTTTCAGCTGGCTGCACAGAACAAGACGCCATCCATTGGCAAGATGCTGATGAGCCAGGCCAACCAAAAGACAACAGATGCCTACCTCACTAGTGCTGTACAGTGTGGGCTGTACTCCTTGAGCACAAGGAACAAGAGCAACATCAAGACCTGAGCAAAAGACAGCACAGCTACAACATGCACCACATAGACTACACAACAACACAGAAACAGGGTGAAGCTGCCCTGCCTAGCACACCCTCACCTTCTGCCATGCACACCCCACTGCCTCTGCCTCACACACAGCACTCATCCAGAAGAGCCCTCCACTCTACACTCACTGTCAGCGCACACACGCACACACGCAGTCAAGACACACCAACACCCATGGCCTCTCAACTTAGCTTCTGCAGTGCTCTGAGTCACCATCTGTCTTCAAGAGGCATCCTCAATGGCAGCTGCATCCTCTCTAATCTTCCTCTGGTCACCACATTCACCTTCATCACCTGCCAAAACAGAGCACAAGCAGTCACCCCCACGCCAGTCAGCTCCAGCCTCATCCGCAAGAGCACCCTCCACGCCAAAGCCCCACCAGCACTGCACTCACCTGCACTGCGCCAATCCTAAACTCCAACATTGTGGCTGGCGGGACACCCACGGCACTTGCAAAAACAAAACATTTCTCCTCCGCCAGGCAACACTCACCAACCCCACAACACCCAACACCAGTCAACATTCCAGGCCAGCACTACTCTCCTCTGCACACTACCATAGCTAAAACCCACAAGCAAGGCAGCTTCAGCACCAAACAGACAGACAGACACACAAATATCAGACACAGACATGAAGGAAAGCCCTACACAAAAAGAACTATTCCTACGCATAAGATGCGGCCAGCCAGAAAGCCCTATGAGGCCATAACCGCATGGCTCTGATGCTCTGGGCGAGCCCAAAAAAGAGTCAAATGCCACTGCCCATGACAGAACGGGCCCAGCAAAGCCAGGCAGATCGATGCAAAAGAGGCCAGCAAGAAAGACCTAAGCATGTGACAACACAGGGAAGAAAACCCTGAAAGGAGGCCGGGAAGACGCAAAATGAGCAGCCTCAGAAGAAGAGCAGCTGACAAGGCCTCGATGAGGACCGCAGAAATGACCAACCACAAACGGCCACGATGCAAAGACAGAGCGACAGATGGCTCCTTTTAGCTGGCTGCACAGAACAAGACGCCATCCATTGGGACAAGGCTGATGAGTCAGGCCAGGCAAAAGACAACAGATGCCTACCGCACTACTACTGCACATTGTGGGCCATGCTCCTTGAGCACGAGGAACAAGACCAACATCAAGACCTGAGCAAAAGATAGCACAGCTACAACACACACCACAGACTACACCACAACACAGCTGGAGCTGCCCTGCCTAGCACACCCTCACCTTTTGCCATGCACACCCCATCACCTCTGCCTCACACAAAGCATTCATCCAGAAGAGCCCTCCACTCTACACTCACTGTCAGCACACACAGACAGTCAACACACACAGTCAAGACACACCAACACCCATGGCCCCTCAACTTAGCTTCTGCAGTGCTCTGGGTCACCATCTGTCTTCAAGACACATTCTCAATGACAGCCGCATCCTCTCTGATCTTCCTCCGGTCACCACATTCACCTTCACCACCTGCCAAAACAGACCGCAAGCGGTCACCCCCGGGCCGGTCAGCTCCAGCCTCATCTGCAAGAGCGCTCTACATCAAAACCCCATGGGCACTCTGCTCACCTGCACTGTGCCAATTCCCAACTCCAACATTATGCCTGGAGGGAGCCTGCGGCACCTGCAAAAAACAAAATAACAAAGTGACTCTTCTGCTAGGCAGTGCTCACCAGCCCTACAACACCCAACACCAGTCTGCTCACCTGACATCCTCAGCCATGCCTGGGAAAGGCCCACACAGGACCTGAAAAAGCAGAGCAAAAACCATCACCGACAGGAAGCCCAACACCACCCATGGCACAATAAACCTCTGACCCGACAAGCACCCTGTCTCACCTGCTCAGGCTCTTGTCAGCACTAAACTTCTCCTCTCCACAACTTCCTGCAAAACTTGCAAACACAAACAGAAAGCAAGCGCTCACATCATGCCTGCAACACCACAGCCCACCCACATCAAGCGTTTGCTCCCACACCTTCACCTGCTCTGCTCGCCCATCCCGACCGCCATGCTACGGGTCACCACGCCGAGGCCTGCCACCCACCTGTAAAACCAGAACAGTGGTGAGCAACACAGCGCCAACAACACAACAGCCCTATGCTAGGCATTACTTCCACTATCAGACTGACACTCACCTTGCCGTGCTCCTCCTGCATGCAAGCGACACACTCTCCACGTTGCTCCACACCTATAACCACAAAGCAAAAATTAACCAGGGAACCGCTGAGCACAATACTCTGCTTCCAGCAACAAATCTCTAGCTCACCTTCCTAGGGGCGTGACCCTTTCTTCCTCCATCTCCCTCGGGCCCGCTGGGAATGCTGCACCACATCTACAAAAACAACAACATAAGGTGGAGCACACACAAGCTCACTAATCACCATTCCAGTTCATCAAGGCCGCACTCTGCGCTCTACCACTGCTAACACCCACAGGCAAAGCAGCTCCAGCCCCAGACACAGACATACACACAAATATCAGAAAACATGGAGGACAGTCCTATGCAAAGAGAACTATTCCTACGCATAAGACGCAGCCAGCCAGAAAGCCCTATGAGGCCACAACCGCATGGCTCTGATGCTCTGGACGAGCCCAGAAGAGAGTCAAATGCCATCGCCCGTGATGGAAAGGGGCTGGCAAAGTCTAGAATATCGATGCAGAAGAGCCCGGCAAGAAAGACCTGAGGCCGTGACAATACAGGGAAGAAAACCCTGAAAGAACACCAGAAACACACAGAAGAAGAATGGCCAAGAGGACCTCAGAGATGGCTGCAAAGATGACTGGCAACAAATAGTTACGATGCAAAGCCGATCCGACAGACTGCCGCTTTTAGCTGGCTGCACAAAACAAGACGCCATCCATTGGCAAGATGCTGATGACTCAGGCCAGGCAAAAGACAATGGATGCCTACCTCGCTAGTGCTGCGCAGTGTGGGCTGTGCTCCTTGAGCACAAAAGAGCACAACAACATCAAGACCTGAGCAAAAGATAACACAGCTACAACACACACCACATAGACTACACAACAACACAGACACAGGCTGGAGCTGCCCTGCCTAGAATACACACCTTCTGCCTTGCACACCCCACCACCTCTGCCTCGCACACAGCACTCATCCAGAAGAGCCCTCCACTCTATACTCACTGTCAGCACACACACACACACACACACACACACACACACACACACACACACAGTCAAGACACACCAACACCCATGGCCTCTCAACTTCGCTTCTGCAGTGCTCTGGGTCACCCTCTGTCTTCAAGAAGCATCCTCAATGGCAGCTGCATCCTCTCTAATCTTCCTCTGGTCACCACATTCACCTTCATCACCTGCCAAAACAGAGCACAAGCTGTCACCCCCAGACCAGTCAGCTCCAGCCTCATCTGCAAGAGCACCCACCAAAGTGCCACGGGCGCTCCGCTCACCTGCGCCGTGCCAATCGCAAACTCCAACATTGTGCCTGGGGGGACACCCGCAGCACCTGGAAAAAGCAAAACAAAGTGACTCTTCTGCCAGGCAATACTCACCAACCCCGCAACACCCTTCAGGAATCTGCTCACCTGACATCCTCAGCCATGCCTGGGAAAGGCCCACACAAGACCTGAAAAAGCAGAGCGAGAGACATCACCAACAGGCAGCCCAGCACTACCCACCGCACAAGAAAGCTCGTGCCCGACAAGCGCCCCCTCTCACCTGCTCAGGCTTTTGTCAACACTCATCTTTGCCTCTCCACAACTTCCTGCAAAACCTGCAAACACAAACAGAAAGCAAGCGCTCCCGTGACACCTACAAAACCACAGCCCACCAGCATCAAGCATTTGCTCCAACACCTTCACCTGCTCTGCTTACCCATCCCAACTACCATGCAACTGGCCGCCACGCCGAGGCCTGTCAGGCACCTGTAAAACCAGAACAGCACTGGGAAATGGGGACAGCACCGATGAGGCAACAGCCCTATGCTAGGCTCTGCTACCGCCCTCAGACCAACACTCACCTTGCCGTGCTCTTCCCGCATGCGAACGACCCGCTCTCCACATTCCTCCACACCTACAAGCACAAAGCGAAAATTAACCGGGGAACCGCTGACCACAATACTCTGCTTCCAGCAACAAATCTCTAGCTCACCTTCCTAGGCCATGACCCTTTCTTCCTCCATCTCCCTCAGGCACTCCAACTGCTGCGCCACATCTACCAAAAAAAACACCCAACACAAAACACACACCATGAAGTGGAGCACACAGATGCTGACTAATCACCATTCCATCACTACTCTCCCCTGCACACTACCATAGCTAAAACCCACAAGCAAGGCAGCTCCAGCCCCAGACACACACACACACACGAATATCAGACACAGACACAAAGGAAAACCCTACACAAAAACAACTATTCCTACGCATAAGACGCAGCCAGCCAGAAAGCCCTATGAGGCCACAACCGCATGGCTCTGATGCTCTGGACGAGCCCAGAAGAGAGTCAAATGCCACCGCCCGTGATGGAAAGGGGCTGGCAAAGTCAAGAATATCAATGCAGAAGAGACCAGCAAGAAAGACCTGAGGCCGTGACAACACAGGGAAGAAAACCCTGAAAGAACACCAGAAACACACAGAAGAAGAATGGCCAAGAGGACCTCAGAGATGGCTGCAAAAATGACCGTCAACAAATAGCTACAATGGAAAGCCAGTGGGACAGACCGCCGCTTTTAGCTGACTGCGCAGAAAGAGACACGATCCATTGGCACAAAGCTGATGAGTCAGACCAAGCAAAAGTCAACGGATGCCTACCACGCTAGTGCTGCACAGTGTGGGCCGTGCTCCTTGAGCACGAGCAACAAGAGCAACATCAAGACCTGAGCAAAAGATAGCACAGCTACAACACACACCACATACACTACACAACACAGACACAGGCTGGAGCTGCCCTGCCTAGCGCACCTGCACCTTCTGCCACGCACACCCACTGTCTCTGCCGCACACACAGCACTCATCCAGAAAAGCCCATACTACACTGTCAGCACACAGACAGCTGAGACACATCAATACCCATGGCCCCTCAACTTAGCTTCTGCAGTGCTCTGGGTCACCATCCATCCTCAACAGGCATCCTCAATGGCAGCCACATCCTCTCTGATCTTCCTCCGGTCACCACATTCACCTTCATCACCTGCCAAAACAGAGCACAAGCGGTCACCCCCACGCCGGTCAGCTCCAGCCTCGTCCACAAGAGCACCCTCCACGCCAAAGCCCCACTGGCATTGCGCTCACCTGCACTGCACCAATCCCAAACTCAAACATTGTGGCTGGGGGGGCACCCACGGCACCTGCAAAAAACAAAACAAAATTTCTCCTCTGCCAGGCAACGCTCACCAACCCCACAACACCCAACACCAGTCAACATTCCAGGCCAGCACTACTCTCCTCTGCACACTACCATAGCTAACACCCACAAGCAAGGCAGCTCCAGCCCCAGACAGACAGACACAGACGCAGACACAGACATGAAGGAAAGCCCTATGCAGAAAGAACTATTCCTACACATAAGACACTGCCAGCCAAAAAGCCCTATGAAGCCACAACCATGTGGCTCTGATGCTCTGAATAAGCCCAGAAGAGAGTCAAACACCACTGCCCCTGACGGAAAGGGCCTGGCAAAGCCAGGCAGATTGACGCGGAAGAGGCCGGCGAGAAAGACCTAAGGACGTGACAACGCAAGGAAGAAAACCCTGAAAGGAGGCCGGGAAGACGCAAAACGAGGGCGGCCTCCAAAGAGGAGCGGCCGACGAGGCCTCGATGAGGGCCACGGAGATGACCGGCCGCAAACGGCTGCGATGCAAAGGCGGAGCGACGGACGGCCCCTTTTAGCAGGCTGCACAGAACAAGACGCCATCCATTGGCACAAAGCTGATGAGTCAAGTCAAGCAAAAGACAACGGATGCCTACCACACTAGTGCTATACAGTGTGGGCTGTGCTCCTTGAGCACAAGGAACAAGAGCAACATCAAGACCTGAGCAAAAGATAGCACAGCTACAACACACACCACAGACCACACCACAACACAGACAGAGGCTAGAGCTGCCCTGCCTAGCACACCCTCACCTTCTGCCATGCACACCCACCGCCTCTGCCTCACACACAGCACTCATCCAGAAGAGCCCTCCACACCACACTCACTGTCAGTGCACACACACACACACAGTCAAGACACACCAACACCCCTGGCCTCTCAACTTAGCTTCTACAGTGCTCTGGGTCACCATCTGTCTTCAAGACACATCCTCAATTGCAGCTGCATCCTCTCTGATCTTCCTCCGGTCACCACATTCACCATCATCTGCAAAACCAGAGCACAAGCGGTCACCAGGCCAGGCAGCTCCAGCCTCATCCACAAAAATACCCTTCACAAAGTGCCATGGGCACTCCGCTTACCTGCACTGCGCCAATCCCAAACTCCAACACTGTGGCTGGGGGGAGCCCACAGCACCTGGAAAGAACAAAACAAAATTACTCCTCTGCCAGGCAGTGCTCACCAGCCCTACAACACCCAACACCAATCCGCTCACCTGACATCCTCAGCCATGAATGGGAAAGGCCCACACAGTACCTGAAAAAGCAGAGCAAAAGACATCACCAACAGGCAGCCCAACACCACCCACCACACAATAAACCTCTCACCCGACAAGCTCCCCCTCTCACCTGCTCAGGCTCTTGTCAGCGCTCAACTTCACCTCTCCGCAACTTCCTGCAAAACCTGCAAACACAAACAGAAAGCAAACGCTCGGGTCACGCCTGCAAAACCACAGCCCACCCACATCAAGCATTTGCTCCCACACCTCCACCTGCTCCGCTCGCCCATCCCAACCGCCACGCTACAGGTTGCCAGGCCGAGGCCTGCCATGCACCTGTAAAACCAGAACAGCGGTGGGCAACGCGGACAGCGCCAACGAGACAACAGCCCTAGGCTAGGCTATACTTCCACTCTCAGACCGACGCTCACCTTGCCGTGCTCCTCCCGCACGCAAGCAACCCGCTCTCCACGTTGCTCCACACCTACAAGCACAAAGCAAAAATTAACCAGAGAACCGCTGACTGCAACACTTCGCTTCCAGCAACAAATCTCTAGCTCACCTTCCTAGGGGCGTGACCCTTTCTTCCTCCATCTCCCTCGGGCCCGCTGGGAATGCTGTACCACATCTACAAAAAAAACAACATAAGGTGCACGCAGAAGCTGACCAATCACCATTCCAGTTCATCACTGCCACACTCTGCACGCTACCATTGCTAACACCCACAAGCAAGGCAGCTCCAGCCCCACACAGACAGACATACACGCAAATATCAGACACAAACATGGAGGAGAGCCCTACGCAAAAAGAACTATTCCCACGCATAAGACGCTGCCGGCCAGAAAGCCCTACAATGCCACAACCGTGCGGCTCTGATGCTCTGGACGAGCCCAGAAGAGAGTCAAACGCCACCGCCTGTGATGGAAAGGGGCTGGCAAAGTCGGGAATATTGATGCAGAAGAGGCCGGCAAGAAAGACCTGAGTTCATGACAACGCAGGGAAGAAAACCCTGAAAGAACGCGAGAAACACATGGAAGAAGAATGGCCGACAAGATCTCAAAGATGGCTGCAAAGATGACCAGCAACAAATGGCTACGATGCAAAGCCAGTGCGACAGACCGCCGCTTTTACCTGACTGCACAGAAAGAGACACGATCCACTGGCACAAAGCTGATGAGTCAGGCCAAGCAAAAGACAACGGATGCCTACCGCATTAGTACTGCGCAGCGTGGACCGTGCTCCTTGAGCACAAAGGAGCAGAGCAGCGTCAAGACCCGAGCAAAAGATAGCACAGCTACAACACATGCCACATAGACTACGCAACAACACAGACAGGCTGGAGCTGCCCTGCCTAGCACACCCTCACCTTCGGCCATGCACACCCACTGTCTGCCTCACAGCACTCATCCAGAAGAGCCCATACTACGCTATGTCAGTGCACGCACAGCCGAGACACACCAACACCCGTGGCCCCTCAACTTAGCTTCTGCAGTACTCTGGGTCAACATCCATCCTCAACAGGCATCCTCAATGGCAGCCGCATCCTCTCTGATCTTCCTCCGGTCACCTCGTTTGCCATCATCGCCTGCCAAACCAGAGCGCAAGCGGTCACCCCCGGGCCGGTCAGCTCCGGTCTTGTCCGCAAGAGCGCCCTCCGTCAAAGCCCCACGGGCGCTCCGCTCGCCTGCGCCGTGCCAATTCTGAACTCCAATATTGAGGCTGGAGGGATACCCACGGCACCTGGAAAACCAAAACAAAGTTTCTATGCTGCCAGGCAGCACTGACCAGCCCTAGAACAACTAAAACACCATTCTGATCACCCATTCTACCTCACCTGAAATCCTCAACCATTCCTGGAAAAGGCCCACACGCTACCTGAAAAAGCAAAGCATACAGCCCCAGAAGCCAGGGTAGGGGTCAGAAGCAGATCTACAAAAGAGCACGTGGCAGTGGGTTCAGGGGCACGGACGTAACAGAGGAGTTGGCAGGCAAGACTGCCGATGGTTTCCTCGTAGTCCAGAGAAGTCCAGCAGTTTCTTCCCTCTCAGCGCCGAGGCTTGGGCAGGAAAAGAGATGAGCTCGTTAGCTGTGTGTAGGATAGTTTCTGAGCCTTTGGGGCACATGCGCTTACAGTTGGGTTTGGTGTCCAACGATGTGACTTCTTTTCTCATGGTACTGCACTTGCAGGGTGGGAGGACGCTTCCTTCCCTCTTCAGATAAAGTCAGGACTCTTCTGCAAGCCTACATACCACAAAAAACCCACACAGTTTCTCCCTGAACAGGGCTGACAATATTTCTGAGGAGCAGCAAAACATCCAGCAAGCGAGCCAGAAACCAGACTAGCTGATGAGAGCGATACCTCACACACATCACTATTACTGGAAATGCTACAAAAACAAACAAAGAAATAAAAACACACACACACACCCCTCTAGGGTGTAAATGTAGGAGGAAATGTTTTCCCAGGACCTCTGCTGTCTCCACTTGTCTGCAGTCCAGGAGAGGAACAAACAATTCCTCAAGTGTGATCATCTTGGAAGAGTCCAGTGGTGAAGCTGCATCCCTTCCACGGTAAACACAGAAAAACCAGAAAACAATACTGACAGGTAACAGAAGATACAACTGGAGACTCAGAAGCCCTCTTCCACCCCTGAACACCCCACACCGAGATACTGACCCAAGAAAAAAACTGTCTGCCATAAGCAGCTTTCTGGCATGCTCACAGCTCCAGCTTGAGCCATCCCCTTGCTCTTACATCAAGGAATAACCTTTGCTTCTCCAAATGCAGCAGTAAATCTTCCTGGGTAGCTTCACTTCCTCAAATGCTGTTATTTGCCAAGGCAATTCCAGAGCACTGCTCCCATAGCAGAACAAAAGCAGAATGAACTCCCTGGCCCCAGACCCTGGGTTTATGTAACCCTAACCCCACCCACTGACCCACCCACAAGCCCTTGGGAGGGGAGGGGCAAACCACCGGCAGCCATAAATACACAGGGCTAGGCAAAAGCAAGGCTTTTTCTTCCGCTCGGTATCTAGAATGGAGAGCACAGAAAGGATAAACAGGCGTCTTTGATAAAACGGACCATCTACTTGGTTACTGAGACTTCATGTACTGTATCCATAATATCAGGAGGTATGTTCTCTTTTTACCCTAACTACACTAGCCTTTACATCAAAAACTAGAAATCAGTTCTGCTTATGCTTAGGAAGAAAGCTACAACATTCCACATAACCTATAAAGGGCACACTATACCACACTCCTGTAATTGGTTCAGGCTTGCAGATAGTACAGCTGTTCTAGCAGGTCAGCACTTCCTGTAGGGTAAAGCAAGATATCAAAATAAACTCCTGGAACAAGCATGCTTCTGTAATGTGAGTACTTCCAAAGAGAGATGTTCCCTATATAGTAGCTAGAGTAATTAGAAAAAAGCAGGCGGTGGGTGGAATGGGTAGATCTCCAGGGGAACACGAGCTCTGTTTCTCTAGATGAATGAGACACACAAGGAGACAAGAGGGGTGCTAAGAAGGCGGGATAACCGCCACAGGGCTCTAGGGTACAAAAAAGGCTTCCAGAAGGGATTCTGAAGGCACTAGAGGGGTCCTACAAGGTCTAAAGGGCCAAAACAGAGCTTGAGAACAAAAGAAAGGCTGAAAGAATAGTCCAGAGAAAAATAAAGGGCTTCCTCAGGGCTCTACAGGGCAAACAGAAATCTGTGCAGAACAACAAAACTCTAAAGACGAATCCAGAACAGATTAGACATCTCTTACGGAGACTACAGAGCAACTAAAAGAAGAAGTCAGAAGAAGACAACCAAGGCCTCCCAAGGGGCCCAGAGGAAAACAGGGGTGCTCAGGCAACTGAACGATGAAAAGAGCACTCGAGGACATAAAAAAAGGCCTCAGGAACAATTCTGAGAACACTACAGAAGTCCTAAAGGAGCTAGAAACCAAAAGACAACTCTAGGGAACAAGAAAGGCAAAAAGAGTAGTCCGGAACACCCTAGAGGGGTCCTAGGGGGACTAGATGGCCAAAAAAGTAAAAACCGGGGAGCGAGGAAGCCCTCCGGAGGTGGTCTGAGGGGACAAGAGTTCTGCAGGGTGTGGAGGGCCAGAAGACAGCTCTGGGGCACAACCAAGGTCTCTGGAGGAGTTCTGGGGGAAGAAGAGGGATCCTAAGGGGTCTAGAGGGCCAAGATACAGCTCTGGGGCAGAAGGAAGCTGAAAGAGTAGTCCAGAACACGCTAGGGGGGTGCTAAGCACTCTACATGGAAAAAACATGACTCTGGGGAACAAGGAAGAAACCTGGAAGGCTTCTGAGCAGACCAGAGGGCTCCTAAGGAGACTACATGGCCAAGACATAAAAACAGGGCAACAAGAAAGATCTCTGGAGGTGCTCTGAGGGGAGAGGAGATGTCCTATGGGAAGTGGATGGCCAAAAGAGGGCTCTGCGGCACAAGCAAGACGTCGGGAGGGGTTCTGAGCAGACTAGACAGGTCCTAAGGGGACTCGAGGGCCACAAGACAGCTTTAGGGCATGACAAAGGCCTTTGGAAGGGTTCCGAGGGGACTACAGTGGTGCTAAGGGGTCTAGAGGGCCAACAGAGGTCTGCGGGTGGAAACTAAAAGGCCAAAGGAGGCGGCGAAAGCAGAACGGAGGGCTGCTAAAGAGACTGGATGGCCGACAGAGGGCTCCAGCATATGAAGAAGGGCTCCACATGGATCCTTGTAATCTTGCAGGATCTAGAGAGAAACAAAGACTTCTGAAGGGACAAGAGAACAAACGCAGTGCCTTGGAGCACACCTAAAGGCAAATGGATAGGTCCTGAGGGAACTAGAGAGCAAATGTGTGAGTCCTGGGAAGACAAGGGGGAAAACTGAAGATTCTGGGGCATTAACTCACCCACCATAATCTTCCTGCTTAGACCCTGTCTCTTACCTCTGAGAAGTTGGCCTTTGCTTTCATTCCACAGGCAGCTGTCAGCTGTTGCGTAGTCTTGGCAGACAAGTTAGGGACCGCTGCCCAGGCAGTCATGACCCGCAACACCGCATGCTCAGAACAGTTCTCAGGAAGTCATGCAGATTCATAACCTGAAGGGCAAAAAGCAAATACCTCTTGAGAACAGTTTTTATTTCATCATAGGAGCAATTTTTCCCTCTCTTCTCTACTGTACTGCATCTAACAACACACCTTCCTCATCACCATTTTCCCTCATTACTTCTACTCTCAGTTGCCCCTGTTGCATCTCAGTTGCATCTTAGTCCTCTAAAGCAGCTGTTTCTCATCCACATGTACTTTCATTTCCTGTCACCGATTCCCCTTCCTGTTTGTCCTATAGCAGGCAGCCGAGACACCTAGTGCTTAGCCACACACCCCTTTTTTATCTGGCCAGCAGCTGAGACAGAGCAGAGGGCAGCAAGAAGGGTGGCTCTGAACATAGTAGACCTGGGCACCGAGCAACACAGAAGCAGCAGCAAGGCATCAAAGAGATCGCATCTTTGTAAAGAAAATATGTAGAGCTCCAGGTCCTTAGAGGCAACTGGGGATTCTCTGTATCCGTGCCCAGGCCTCCTGCAGGCTCTTTCCACACAGTTAAAGGTACCTGAATGCAATGACCTTGGGAGGCAGTGACACAGTGTCCCTGGGGCTGCCGTGGGGTACCTGTGGCTGTTCCAGGGTCTCTCAGGCTGTTCTAGGGTCCTTGGACAGAAACAGTGCTGATCACATTTCCTTGAGGACTTTCCCTTGTGCTGCATAACAGGACAGCTCTGCACCGAGCCCTCCCAGCACCGCTGCTCCTCATAGCTAATGCCTAACTAGCCCCAGTTCTGAGCAAAGCTATGACTACCAGGAGTCCACACAGCCTCTCACACTCTCCTTGCCCTCCCCATTGCCAAGAGGGACAGCCCCAGCACCTGGAGCCAACCCTGCCTGGTCACACTGTCACCAAAATCGGGAGAAAAACTCCTTAACACTAGCATAGCATTAAGAAGCAGGCATTCTCTTTATTATAGCGCCGGCTGCACGGGGGATAGCTCCACCCGACGTGCACATCATGTGTCATATCATCTAAAGTTTATATTGCTCTATCCTATGTATATGCATTAAATTTCCAGGAATGATTATACATATTCATTCTATTTCTTAGAACTAATTACTACATTTACATAATCATTACACATGCAGTCTGAGTCTCTGGGGGTCTTCTGTGGGGGTCTCTGGTGGTCCCTGGTGGTGTCAGAAGAGGTGTCACTCACTGTCTTGCCATGAACTTTGCTCTACTTTTCCATACATGGTCTCAACTTGGCTTGCTTCCTTGTTTGAGAAAAACTGTCTCAGTCCTAATCTTGGCTCCAACTGGCTTCTGCTGGTTTATCTGAACTTTCTCAGGCTGTATCAGTGCCAGCTGCACCTGTGTCCTTGGGTATGTTTGTCTGAGGCTCCTGCTGAGACTCCTTCTTGTCCGAGCTGGTAGTAACAGTTCCCCCATTCCCCCCCCCCCCCCCAAGACTCTTTCTTGTCTGGGGCCTTTTGGTAACAACAGCAGAGATGGAAAACACTTCCTGACCTGTACGAGGGAAAAATAGGGAAATTCCACTGTCCTCGATGACCTATGGGGACTCTCGTGTGAGTGGCACATGTCCAGTAAGGACCAGACACAGCGGGCCACTGCTGCAGGGCGGAGAAGGCACAGGCACCTGGAACTACAGCTCCTGGCCTGCCACAGAGCACAACGCGAATGGCTGCTGGGAACCCCGCTGGCAGAGAACTGCACCTCCTGCCACCTCGAGAGGCGCAACATGGTCTCCCAGTATCCCAGGATGGGAAGACTACACCTCCCGGCATGCCCTGCAGAGTAAAACGGCCACCGGGAAAACCATTGCCAAAAGACTATAACTCCCAGCATGCCGTGCAGGTTAGCACGGCCACCTGGAGGCCCAGTGCCGGGAGACTACTGCTCCCGGCATGCCGCGCAAAGCAACATGGCCGCCCGGAAGCCAAGTGCCAGAAGACTACTGCTCCCGGCATACCGAAGGGGGGGGTGCAGCGTTCCGTGAGGTTTGACTTTCTGGCGATTCCGTTCCGTCCCGCCCCTATTCCCCCCCTCCGCCCGCCCACGGGACCCGGATACAGCCGCAAAGCCCGCGATTCCCAACACCGGCCTCGGACTCCCACGACACCACCGCGACCGGCCCCGGGTCAGCTCCGACATTGCCCCCCCCCCCCGTGATCCTCCCCAGGGATTCCCTTGGGATCCCTCCCCCCCCCCCCGACACGCTCCCGATCTGACTCGGGACCCCCCTGCGCTACTCCGACCGGGCAATAAACCCCACCACGGCACCGGCGCTCCCCCTTCCTCTCCCCCCCCCACCCCGCACCACCACAGCCTTGGTGCACCCCTTCCCTCCCCACTCTCCATGGCCCCGGTGCATCGCTCTTCCCCACCACGTCATCGGCTGGCCCCCACTGCCCCGGTGCAGTTTCTCCCGGCCCGGTGCGCCCTGGTTGTGCCGCGTTGCCCGGGACGCTCCCGTCCGCCGGGACCCCCGGCACGTGGGGGAGCCACAGCCCCGATGGTGGACACCCTTGCCCTGCTCACCTCCTCCGCGGTGCAGCCGCCCTGCCGGTCCCAGTCGGAGGTGCTCAGCAGCTGCTCCATTGTCCTGGACCGGCCCCAGCGCAGGTTTCCCCCAACTGCAGCCCCAGCCATTGCTATCAGCCCCACCTGGGGCTCATCCCAGCCCCCCCGGCCTCACAGCTGCAGACCATCAGGAACCAGGGAGGGGGAATGGCCATCAGCCCCATCAGGGGCAGCTGGGGCTGCCAGGGCAGCAGAGGCCCCCCCACTCCTGAGAGCAGGTTGCTGAAATCTGAAGGGAGACCCCTGGGGTGTACAGAGAGGAAAAGGGAGTATTAAAGGGACGAGAGAAAAAATCCAGAGCTGCGGGTGCAACAAAAGTAAAAAAAGGCAATGATAGAGCAAACAGAGTGACTCTGGGCGCACCAAAGGCAAAGGGAGGGCCCTGGGGCACACCAAGAAGCACCCAGAAAACCCTGGGACAGGGGAGAAAGCTAAATGGAGAACTTTGGGGCATGCTGCAAAGCAAACACAGGGCCCCGGGGCACACCAAAAGGCACACGGGGCAACCCAAAATGTGAATTGAGGGCTCCTGAGGGCATCAGAGGGCAAACACAGGGCTCTGGGGCAAACCAAACTACAAACAAAGGGCCTTGGTGCACACAAAAGGGGCCATAAGGCACATCACAGGGCTTGATGTGGCTGATGGGACGGTGCCTGCAGGCTCCCCCCATCCCCACAGAAACTATCTCCCAGCTCCAGACACACAAGGGACATCACAAAGTGCTGAAAGCAAATCCGGGAGCAGCCTGGGGGCTTCACGCAGCCCTGGAGGGGCCCTGGCTGCCCCCAGGATGATGGGAAACACCCCCAAGAGCCCCGAGGGTCAGGCAATGCAAGGGAAATTCCCCACAGCCCTGCAAACAGCACTGGGTTCCCTGGGAACTGCAGGGACACCGAAGTACGAGGGACTTGGGGACCAGCTCCCAGCACCACACACAATGTGTAACCTCCTCCCCTGGGCATCACCTTCAGGCAAAGCGACGGCAGGAACCATAGACATGAGTGCAAAGAATAAAGCAACTGTTTCTTGTTTTACTGCACAGAAACAACACCTGGGTGCGAGTCTGCCATGGGGCTCGGTGCCAGCATGCTTCCCCTTACCCTGTGACACCCGGAGAGTCATGACCACACCAGGGTTCATCCATCTGTCGGGGAAGGGTCAGCTCCTGCTGCTGCCCTTGACGCAGCAGGTGTCTGAGTAGTCAACAACCTACCCCCTCTGCTCTTTCCTTCAGGGATAGGATCCGGCTCGGAGAGTTGAGAGGAAAATGCTTGATCTCGCCTGCCTGTGCTTCTGCCCTACCCCAGACGAGAGCCCTGCAGGACACACTCACAGTGCTCAGCTCACCCATCGCATTGCCAGTCTCGGTGTGATGGGCCTGCGCCACATGAAACCCAGACCTCAGGTCAGTGCACAGAGCTGAACGCTGGGTCCAGGGGAAGGTTACAAACCCCAAAGGAGGGTTCACAGCCTGCTGCTTAGGCTTCAGGGCTTACAGTTTATTATCCAAGGATTTAGCTCTTTTCGTTGATCAGTAAGCTGTAAACCCTGCACCCTAAGTGACAAACTGCAAATCTTGGAATCCAAATGGTTGCCAAAGCTTTAAAATTTAGGGATGAGGTTGGATTTTAAATTCTGCGCCCTGATTGCTAAATGAGCAAACTGTAAACTCTGACTGATAAAGACTGAGCCCCACAAAATGAAGTCATACACCATAACCCCTGAGTGACAGACCCTCAATAACAAACTAAACAATAAACCTTAAGTGAAAAACTTCAAACCCTCAGCTTTAAGCAAGAAACACCAAAGCACACATGAGCATGAGAACAGTACAGAGAAGCCATGGGGTTTTGCCCACAGCTTAAGAAGTTTCCCCTTCCTTTAGAATGGCAGCAGAACAGGAAGACACGCACCAGAATCACGTTACAGCTGCTGTTTATAGGCTTGGTTTTAGCCACCATTCAAACGCGAGCACGTGCAAGAATCACGCCACAGGACTGCACGAAGCTGCACTTGCACTGAACCTACCCGAAACACCGCAAGCACTAATTCATCTCTCTTACAGACCATTAATATTTTTGGTCCTCTCAGCTCCATGGGCAAACAGCCACAGCCAATGACACCAGTAACCACCGAGGGCAAAACCACCTTCCACCTCCCAGCCCTGCTCACATACAGCGCAGCCCCAGGACGTAGCTGTGTCCACGCTGCAAGTCAGAGCTCGTCCTCCATGGACGGCCGCAGAGCTCCGCAGAGCTCCCAGCTGTGACAACGCTCCTTCGACTGCCGGACTATGCTTCAGCACCTGCAAAGCGGCCAGAACGGTTACTGAGAGGCCAGGCAACTGCACAGCCCTCCTGGAACTACTCCCTAGTCCAAGACCCGGAACTGTTTCCACAGTTATGACTGATGCTCTGTGCTCCTTCACTCACCCTCTCTGGCTCCATTTCATTGCAAGGATGTCACAGCAGCCCTCACCTACAGTCAGGCTCGGTCAGTCACCTGGCCACCTCCAGCCTTCGGTAGATGATCCTCCTCAGGGAAACTGTGCTGCTCACAGACACCCTCAGAAAGCACCGTCCAGCCAAGGCAGGATAAAAACTAAGGCCTCCAAAAACTCCAAACTCTGCAGAGACTGAGCTGATGGGAAACTGACTCTGGCCAGGACAGTGCCAGGAGGAGGATTTTGCTTCACTCGCTCAGGCTGCCTAGCAGACAACACAAGTGGCCCAAGTCAGACAGACCCTGCTGGAAAGCCCTATAACACGACAGCGTGCCAGAAAGCAGAGTCAAGCGCAGGCTCCTGGAAGAGGAACAGAGCAAGGCTGATGTAGGGAAGACACCAGTTTGCATAAAGGCAGACCTGAACAGAAAAGTGGGCTCGATGCCAGCATCACGATCATGACTCAAGCTGCACCACACAGCAGCCCCATCTGCGCACAGGCAGGCAAGACGCAGTAACTGCAGACTGCGCTGATGAGTAGGACAGACAACAACAGCAGCAGCTCCAGACCGCCCTACCACGAGCACCTGTCCTAACATCCGAGTACTCAGAGCCTCTGCTGCTCTCTGCCTCCGTGACACCTTCCTTCCCCGGGAGCCTCTTCACTGCCTGCTACATCCCCCACTGCATCTTTGGCCCATTACTGCTCCCCTACTGCACAGCCACAGCCCTCCACACGCAGAGTCACTGCAGAGATGTCTCACAAGACCCGAACCAGGCAGATTGGTGGGACCCTCTGGGCGCTGCCGATTATCTCCGCTGAGCGCCAACCGCCTCTTGGTGCTTGCCGCGCCAGACAAAACGCAAAGGAACGACAGACCTTCAGCTGGGCACAGGGACAGGGAGCAGAACAGAAGAAAAGAGGGATAAAGAGCTTGGCAGACGGATGGAGAAAGAGAAGACTAGAGACCTGGCCCCAGGGTTAAGGGTGCTGGACAACGGAATGGACGGAGAGGCATCGAGGGCCAGACAGAGGGACGGAGGGCTGCACAAAGGACTGGGGAGCAGAAAAGGGAAAAAGAGGGATACAGAGGTGGACAGAAGAATAAAGAGAGGAAAGGAGGGAAGGGGAGGCAGACAGAGGGACAGGCAGCAAAAGAGAAGGGGGGAGAACCAGAGAGAGGAACGGGGACTGGAAGAGAGGGACAGGGAGCTGGTCAGAGCGACGGGAAGGGAATGAGAAGGTTGAAGAGCCGGCCAGAAATGTGGAGAGAGAAAAAGAGGGAGGGAAAGTCAGACAGAGAGATGGGATAGAACAGCAGAAAAGAGGGATAGGGAAGCAAACAGATGGATGGGGAGCTGAACAGAGGGAGGGAAATAGAAAGAGAAGGCTGGAGAGGAGGACAGAGGGCTGGAAAGGCAAAGAGAGGTCCAGGGAGACAGACGAGAGCGGCAGAAGGATGGGGAGCCAGACAGAAGGACAGCGGGCAGGTGGCGGGAGAGGAAGAGGATGATGAAAAGCTGGATAGAGCGACAGGGAGCCAGTTAGAGGGATGTAGATATTGACAGAGGAATGGAAAGCGCACAAGAGAGATGGGCAGCTGGGCAGAGGAAAGAGTAGCTAAACAAAGGGATGAGGCACCGGACCGAGCCATGGGGAAAGAAAGAGAAGGATGGAGAGCTGGATGAGAGGGACAGGGAGCGGAACCAGATGGGTCCGGTCGGCCCGGAACAGCTCTCGCCACGCTCCAACCCCACCGGCCTGCCGAGCACGCAGAGCTCTCTGCGCACCGCTGTGCCCAAAGCCCACTTGTGGGCCTGTTTGCCCATTTCCCTACAGCTCCAGGGTGCCTGTGTCTGCCAGAGCGAGGGGGCGTGCACAGGTCCAGACTGGGGAGGAGCCTTGTGTTCAGTGACGGTGTTTTACTGCTCCTTGCGCCTTAGCCCCTTTCAGATGCTTAACCCCAAATTCTCTCAGCCCTTAGCAACTTCAGTACGTTCACGGCACCTAGTTTTTCCACACTCTCCAATCTTCCTTGCTCTTTCCTGTCCTGCTCAAAAACCCTCCCAGACCCCTTCTGTACTTACGCGTTTCCTTAAAACAGTATCGCCGAAATCAACCAAACGGGCTGAGCTGCTCCGCTCCTCTTCAAGTTGCGAGCCCTCAGAACGTCAGCCTGCAAATGAATCAAACCACCAAGGTCACGGGGAGAGTCTCGTTTTGGAGCTCCCCCCCCCACCCCAAGCTTTAACGATGGTCCCCTAACCCGGGCAAATGCAGGTCCTCCCTTCAGCCCCGTAACGGTTTTTATCGCAGGCTCCCAAGTCGCCGTGACGACACTAAGCGGCAAAGCAAGGCAAAGGCAGCTGGGGGCAGAGCTTACCCACCTAGCCACGAAAATTCCTATTTGAGGCCTCCCTCGCTGCTTTTGCCAAGCAAACGCACCAAAACAAAACTCCCGACAGGCAGCTGAGGCTGCACACGGACCTCGGGGCCCCGCTAGCAACAGCGATGCTGGAGCCGCCGGGCTACCAGGCGCTATTCCCCCCACACACACCCCCCTGCCGGCCCGCGAACCGCGGCTTACGACTCACGAGTGCGGGAAGGACGCCGCTGAGCTTCCCGCGGCCGAAGGCTCCTCGTCAGGAGCGGGCAGAGAACCTTTCCGCCAGCATTCAGAGTCTCCCAGCCGCTCTCGACACCCGAGAACTTGCCGATAAAGGGCTGAGGGCGGGAGCCTGCAGTTCTTCATGGCAGCACACGGTTGTTCCCCGATGTGGCCAACGCCTAGGAGTAACGCAATTTATAAAGACAAAAACAGCACCGCTACAGGGCGTAAAGCCAAGCTGAAATTCCGGCAGCCAAATCTTCGCGCCCAACAGAACAAGCCACGCGCATCGGCGCCCACAGCTCGGGGCCAGCAAGGCCTCGTGGGCGACGCTTTTCTGTCAGGCTGCGGAGCTGAACTCCTCCGTCTTGCCCGAGAGTCTGCGCTGGGACAGAACAGCTCTGGTCGATGGAAGCCTAGTAAAAGCCAAAAACAAGAAAAAAAAAGGAAGGATGGAAAAAAGGACGGAAGGAAGGAAATTGATTCAAAGCTCGGCAGAAAATCGTAAAAATCCAAAGTTGTTTCTAAGCACAAAAGCGCATCTAATACACGAGAAGGAGCCTTAATTCTGCAAGGCTTTAACTTTTCTTCTAGCTGCCGTCTTCCTGCTGCCCCAAATGCCATTGCCAGGCAATTAACCTGGGGTTGCGCTAATTGAGCCTTCCTCCCCTGGGCTCCCCTCGTTTTACAATTCGCACGCTTCCCTCTCCCTCTCTCTCTGGCCACCTGACTGCCATTCCCCTAAGACAGGAATTTGCTGCCTTGGGGCTCTTAAAGCACGACGCTTCGCAGACACAGAAAGTCACGCGCGCAGAGACGGATGGACGCAGCATCCTTTGTGTAACGCGTACGCACCTTCCGTTAGATGTCGGTCATCTGTTATTCCGATCGCTATTAATGGTGAACCTTCCTCGCTGGGAGGAACAGGCTTTCCCTTTTGGGGCGACGGAGACGGCTCTCGCTCAGTTCCTTTTCATTTTATTACTTCGGCTCGCTTACGTTTTTCTGGTCTCTTCAGCTTCAGCCGTGGCAACGAATCTAGAAATTAAATATCCTATCTTTCCTTTTCTACGTACGCGTGTATGATAACAAAACAAAATACAAACGACCGAAGCAAAACTAAGGCAGCTACAGCTAACGATAGCCGCAGAGTAACAACGGGTCGCTTAGTCCTCAGCACTGCCTCCGGAAGGCCGAAATAACGAACGTTCCGCATCAAGGGTTACCTTAGTTACCTGGGCCAGAATGCCTCCTACTGCCGCAGCTTCTGGGGAGATCGAGGGTCCGCTGCTGCGTTCTTGCTTCCTCGTTTCAGCCCGCCCCTTAGGGACCAAGCGCAAAAAACCGCTCGCTCGTCCGGCTTTGCTCTTTGTCAGCATTTGCTATCGTCGGTTCCGCCTCTGTAACGAAGAGAGAAAATTGCATTTCGCTTCCAACAAAACACTTCGACTTACGCGCGTTCTTTTTCTCTTTCCCATGTTTCCCCCCCCCTTTCTTTCTTTTTCTTTCTTTCCCTCAAAAAAAAAGGTCCTAATACGCCGCTTTGCATCATACATTACAGAGTAAACTGTTTGGAAACACTACAGGGCCGATGCCGTGCCACAACCCTGCTCCGGGGCCCGCCTGCCCCCCCGCTCCTGCCCGGCCGCGCTGCCAACGAACCGGCGCCCTAAACGCCGCACACGCAAAACGCAACATCGCACCCGTGCTCCAGCACACCCTGCCCCGCGCTCCCGGCGCTCCTGGCGCCCGGCCCCAGCCCGCCCCCCCCCCCCACTCGCCCCGCACCGCCGCCTCCACGCAGCGACGGCCGCAGCAGGCAGGACGCAGCCCGACGCCCGGCGCCCCCCGAACCTGCGCGTTCGCCTCACCGGGGGCCCCACGTCCTTCACTCCACGCCGCCTCCGCCCTCACCCGCCGCCGCCGCCCGGCCAAAACGCCCTCTCTGCTCGCCGCCATCTTGCTTCCCTGCCGCAGGGGGAGCCCGAGGGGCGGGGGGAGCCGGGGGAGCCCGAGGGGTGGGGGGGAGCGAGGGGGAGCAGGAGGGGCGGGGGGAGTGAGGGGAGCCCGAGGGGCGGGGGGAGCCAGGGGAGCCCGAGGGGCGGGGGGGAGCGAGGGGAGCCCGAGGGGCGGGGGGGAGCACGAAGGGAGGCGAGACCCGCAATGGCGCACTCGCGTGCTCGCGGCGCGGCGCTGCAGCCGGGCGGCTCACGCGTGCGAACGGCAGCCCGCCGCGGCAGCCCGGGGCTCCCAGCGAGCGCCCCGAGGCTGCCCGTGCCCGTGGCCGCTCCGTGAGCACCGCGAAGGGGCGACGAGCACGCGCCATTCGCTTACCCGTTACCAAAACGGCGGAGAGCAGCGGCAAACATGGCGACCGGCACTGAGTATGTGCGCGCCGCCTGCACGCGCGCCCCCCCCACCGGGTGCAGTACCGCTTTTTGGACACCGGAGGGCAGCAGTGAGCGCGGCGGAACGCAGTGCGCACGCGCGCCCCCCCTTTTCGTGCAATACCGCTTTTTGGACACCCGAGGGCAGCAGGGAGCACGGCCGGCCGCCGTGTGCATGCGCCACGGTGCAGTACTGCTTTTTCGACACCCGAGCGACACGTGTCCGGTAAGGACCCCCCCCACACACACACACACACACAGAGCGGGCCACTGCTGCAGGGCGGAGAAGGCACAGGCACCTGGAACTACAGCTGCTGGCCTGCTCCAGAACACAACGTGAACGGCTGCCGGGAACCCCGCTGACAGAGAACCGCACCTCCCGCCACCTCGGGAGGCGCAACACAGTCTCCCAGAAGGCCAGTACGGGAAGACTGCACCTCCCGGCATGCCCTGCAGACTAAAACGGCTGCCGGGAAAACCCCTGCCAGAAAACTATAGCTCCCAGCGTGCCGTGCAGACTAAAAGGGCCGCCCGGAAGCCCGGTGCCGGAAGACTACCACTCCCAGCATGCCGTGCAAAAGCAACGTGGCCGCCTGGAAGCCCAGTGACGGAAGACTACCGCTCCCAGCATGCCCGGCGCCGGGTTGGCGCAGCGCTCCCTCACCCTCCCGCCCTTCGCTCCGCAGCCATCGCGTTCCGGCCCGCCCCTCTGCCCACCGCCCGCCTGCCCGCCCTCAGCACCCGCACACCACCGCAGCGCCCCGCAGAGCCCGCCCGCCCTTTGCAGAGATTTCACCGCCCTCGCCTCAGCTCACCCGCCCTTATTTACAGTGCCTGCTGCGAGGCGCAGAGTCGCTGCGTGTCGTGCTCGAGCCGCTTCTCCTGCAGGCTTCAGGAACAGCGCTTTCCTTTGAATGTGGTTGCAAAATACTCCACAGACAAAAAAAAGAGTCAGAGGCTGCACTTAAAACAAACAAACAAACAAAAAAACAAAAAAACCCACCCACCTACTTAATGGGACAATCTGCAAGCGTTCCAAGAAGCAGCCGTTCTTCTTTAGGACTTTCCACCTCCTGCCTTTACTGATTGTTAAACGAAATAAACAGCCCAAAGCAAGCCGCGCTATTTGCTTGACAGACTGCTCAGTTTTTATTATTAAACAGCACGAGATGCTGGCACACAGTACGTCTGGCACGTTAAAGCATGAAAACATTACTATTCCCATCACCTTTTTAGCTCGTTTCCTGTAGTGCCGCCAAAGACTCGTTCCGTTTTGAAAAGAGCCGGCCTTTTCTAGCAGCGATCCCAGCCTAAAGGCTATTCCTATGGGAGAAAGACTAACGGCTCGCTCACCTAGCTACCACTTGCCTGGCTCCGTTACTACGGGGATTAGCAAGGAAAGCGCATCGCCTTCTCTAAAAGGGAAAGACGCTCTTTTAAGCGCTTCCAGCAACTCCACAGCACTGTCGTTACTTTGCACGGCTAGCCAGCTTCTTCAAAGCCAGCTGCAAGAAACAGTTTGCCTCCAAGGCTCAACTTTCTGCTCCCCAGGGGCCGCTCGAGAGGAAAGCGGGCATTCACCGCCCTCGGACAAAACGCACGGTAAGCCCTCGAGTACAGCACAAGACACCTTCTCTAGGGAAACCCACTACTACGTCTCCTTCGCTGCAGGTTTTTCTCGGTATCGCGGCCCATTTGACAAACAAAAGAGGGCGAGAAATGTTTTCATCTGCTCTAAGGGCTTTCGTAGAAGAGAACGACATCGAAAGGAGTTACTACGGGATTTAGGCTTGGCTACGCACGCTACCCCAGCGCCACAGACTCGCTTTCAAGGGTCGGTAACGTACACATTTTTGCACTAATATTCACGGAACGAACAGGCGCTTCCCCAAGGAGGATCGTTCATAAAAAACTCTGACAATGCGTTGCGAGGCAGCAAACCTAGGTGAGCAGTTCTTTACTGGGATCCCTCGGCTGACGTTTCTTCGGCTGCACACGGTCAAAGGCGTCTTTCTCACGTCCCACTGTCAGGGCTGCCCCATCTAAAGGGACTGGAGGGTTAAAGGACAGCTGTGGAGCACAAAGAAAGGCTGAAAGAATAGTCCAGAGCGCACTAGAGGGAAGCTAAGTGGTGCAGAGGGCCAACAGAGGCCTGCAGGGGGAAACAAAAAGGTCAAAGGAGGGGGCCAGAGCAGAAGAGAGGGCTGCTAAAGGGTGTGGAGGGCCAACAGAGGGCTCCAGGGCGTGAAGAAGGGCTCCGGAGGGATTCTGAGGGGACTACCAGGGTCCTAAGGGGTCTCGAGGTGCAAGATACAGCTCTGGGAAACAAGGAAGGCCCAAAGAGGAGTCGGGAAGACGCTAGAGGGGTGCTAGGGGCACTAGATGGGCCAAAAAGTAAAAAGTGGGTGTTATAGGTAAACGTGACAAATTGACAACCACTCGGGCCGGGTTGCATAAATTCCAATTTAATAAAATAATTGAGCAAGTCACAAGTAAGCAAAACAGCGCTGGGCGGCCGGGGAGTCTCCTGCTCCACCAACAGCGCACGCGATTCCCCCCCTCACAGTCTCCTTATATGCGATTCCAGTTCTGGGTATACATGGCACTTCCTGTAACTTCTATGGTTGCGCCGGCTGTTGCTAGGGGGTCTTCTTCAGCCCTCTGGTGGTCGTGGGGATGAAGGCTGGAGTCTTCCTCTGCGTTGTGTGTGGTGACCCTCAGGTCATGCATATATTTTACAACTGTGTGACCTCGCCATTGCCATATTAGGCTATCTAAACTAACATCACCGCCTCGCTGGCTCCACTCAATTATCTCAGGCAAGGTACATGCCCTCATTACAGGATGTTGTGGTTTTAGCCCGTAATTAGCGCCTAGTTTCATCGTATAATCACTTCCCGAGTTGATGTAACAAATTAGCACCTATCACATGGGGAGCAAGGAAGACCTGCGGAGGTGGTCTGAGGGGACAAGAGAGGTGGTGCAGGGTGTGGAGGGCCAGAAGACAGCTCTGGGGCACAACCAAGGTCTCCGGAGGGGTTCTGGGGGAACAAGAGGGGTCCGAAGTGGTCTAGAGGGCCAAGATACAGCTCTGGGGCAGCAGGAAGACTGAAAGAGTAGTCTGGAGCGCACTAGGGGGGTGCTAAGGGGTCTACATGGCCAACAAACAGGCCTAACCCAAACCCAAACCCAGCCTTCTAACCTGTTATAGGTAAACGTGACAAATTGACAACCACTCGGGCCGGGTTGCATAAATCCCAATTTAATAGAATAATTGAGCAAGTCACAAGTAAGCAAAACAGCGCTGGGCGGCCGGGGAGTCTCCTGCTCCACCAAGGGCGTGCGCAACCCCCCCCCACAGTCTCCTTATATGCGATTCCAGTTCCGGGTATACATGGCACTTCCTGTAACTTCTACGGTTGCGCCGGCTGTTGCTAGGGGGTCTTCTTCAGCCCTCTGGTGGTCGTGGGGATGAAGGCTGGAGTCTTCCTCTGCATTGTGCACCATATTAGGCTATCTAAACTAACATTGCCGCTTCGCTAGCTCAACTCAATTATCTCAGGCGGGGTACATGCCCCCCATCACAGGGTGTAGGATGTTCCCACAGATGTTCCCAAGGCTGTTTCTCGCTGATGTAACAAATTAGCACATACCACATAACCTAACCCTAACGCTAACCCTAAATGGCCGTAACCCTAAACCCCAACCCTGTACCAGGGAAAAACAGGGAAATTCCACTGTCCCCAATGACCTACGGGGACTCTGGTGTGAACGGCACATGTTCAGGAAAGGACAGACAGACAGGGCCACTGCTGCAGGGCTGAGAAGGCACAGGAACTACAGCTCCTGACCTGCCACAGAGAACAGCGCAGCCAGCTAGTGAGAACCCGCCTGCAGAGGAGTAACCTGCCGCCACCTCGAGAGGCGCAACACGGTCCTCCAGAAGCCCATAATGGCAAGACTACATCTCCCAGAAGGCCCCACATATTAAAATGGCCGCCTGGAAGCTCAGTGCCGGAACACTACACCTCCCAGAATGCCCTGCAGATCAAAATGGCCACCCGGAAGCTCAGTGCCGGAAGACCAGAATTCCCTGCATGCCGCAGCGCTCAGTGAGGTTTGACCCTGTGGTGCTTCCGTTCCGCTCCGTCCCGCCCCCCCTGCCCAGGACCCGGAAGCGGCTGCAGAGCCCGGAGCGGCCCCGCCGTCCCCAACGCCGATCCCGGACTCCCCCGACACCGCCGCCGCCGGCCCCGGGTCAGCTCCGACACTGCCCCTGCCCCCCCCCGCGACCCCCCGCAGTGCTGCCCCTGGGATCCCCCTGGCCGACATGGTCCCGATCTGACCCAGGCCCCCCCCATCCCCGCGCTGCTCCAACCGCGCGAGAAGCCACCCCAAACCACAGGACTTGGCCTCCATTTTCAGCCACAGAAATGGCCCATTGAGCCTCCATTTCTGGCCCCAAAGATGCGGGATGCAGCCTCTGCTTTTTGTCCCCAAAACAGTCAACCTCGCCACCGTTTTCACGTCCCCCAAACACGTCTCAGTCTCCGTTTCTGGACCCGAAAACAGAGGACTTGGTCTCCATTTTGAGTAGTAAACACAGCCAACTAAGGCTCCACTTCAGGCCCCCAAAACACAGGCCTCGCTGTTTGCAACCACAAAGGCAGCCAACTAAAAGCCCCTCTTTCCAGCCCCCAAAATGCAGGACTTCTTGGCCGGTTTTCAGACACAAAGGCAGCCAACTAAGGCTCCATTACTGGTCCTCAAAGTGCTCGAACTAGCCTGTGTTTGCAGCCCCAGAAATGCAGGATTTTAGTCCCCATTTTTGGCTCAAAAACGGGGAACTTAGTCTCTGTTCTCAACCAGAAAAACAGATGGCTAAGCCCCCGTTTCTGAGCTCAAAAATGCATCCCCAAGTCTCCGTTTTTGGCCCCCAAACCTCACAACTTCCCTTCCTGCCTGCCGTGGCACGTGGCCCCCAAATCCCTCTTTTCGGGACGCAACCTCCAGCTTACCCCTGCCGCCGGCCCGTGTGCGGGGCTTGCGGGAGCAGCCCCATTCCGGGCGGCCCCGGGCCGTGCTTGGGAACTCGGCTGGGGCGGCCACGCAGGGAGGGCCCGGCCCCGGGGCAGCCTGGGCAGCGCTGGGGGAGCAGGGGGTGCCGGGCTGCGGCCCTTCGGGCTTTATTCCCTGGCCCAGCCTGGCGTGGCCCCACAGCCGAGCCCCGCTGCTCCTCACCTGAGGCCGCCGCCGCTTCCCTCCCATCCCCCAGCACCCGGGTCGCGATGGATGGAGGGAGGGAGGGAGGGGGGCAGACAGCCGCCACCAGGGGCCAAATCGAGCTGCCCACCCGCGGCAGCCCACACTCACCCCTGGGGCTCGCCCTGCCTTGGCCCCATTCCCAGCCCTGCCCCACGCTCCTGGCCCTGCCCCACGCTCCTGGCCCCGCCCCTGGAGAGCAGCTCCGCCCCCAGGTCTGCACTCACCCCCAGGTGCCTCCCCAGTGACCCCTGGGGCCCCCCGTAGCCCCACGGCCCCTCCACTCCCCCCAGGATCCCCAGGACCCCTCTCATCCCAGTGCCCCCCAGTGTCCCCGGAGCCCCCAGGCACCTCCCGCTGCCCCCCAGTGCCCCCCACTCACCCCCGGTCTCTCCGCTCCCCCGTGTCCCTACTCCCCCCAGGCTGTGTCCCTGGGCAGGGATCGGCCGGGGGGCACCAGGGCCACGTTCTGGGGGCGGCAGGGCCGGGGTCAGCGCAAGACCTCCAGAGAGCTCAGACACAGCCGGCACCTTCCCTGCGTGGATGGAGCTTTATTGCCCTCCTGCCCCAGGGTGCTGGGGTCCCCCAGTGCAGGGCACCGGGGCTGCTGCCCGCTGCACACAGGAGGCCTCGGCACGCTGCCGCCTCTGCTGAGCTGCAAAGACAACGCAGGGAGGCACCATGGGTGCTTGGCAGCCGTTTCCCCCACGGAGCCCCGCTGGGGGTGGCTTCTCTGGCCAGGAGCCTGGGCGCCTCGCTGGCTTTCAGCACCAGCATCCCTGGCCCGGCACCCACGGGGCCTCCGGATGCCTCCCTGTCCCTCGAGGCGGGAGCCCGGCCACCATCACATACCTCCCAACAGGAATGCCAGGTCCCGTTGCTGGAGTCACTCGGCTGGCGTGGTGTCCTGGAGGATGCCTGGCACACGGGGAAACGCAGCTGTCAGGACATGGCCCTAGCCCTAAACCCCAACCCCAGCCCTGGACCCTGACCCCGACCCGGGGACGCAGCCGGGAGGAGCGCGAGAGCCCGGTGTTGCCTCTCACCCAGGACGATGACAGCTGCCGCCTGCGACGCCTGGTAGCTCCCCGTGCAGCAGCTCTGGGCCATGCTGAAGAGCCTCTCCAGCAGCGTGGGGCAGTCTTGGGCCTGGGGAAAAGCAGGGACGTGGGAGCTCGTCTCCGGCTGCCAACGCCCCTCCGCCCACCCACGGCCGGGCGGCCCTGCGGTGCAGGAGCCGCGGGGCATCCGGCCGCAGGGACGCGGGCCCCAGCGCAGAGCTCACTCACCAGGTGACTGCAGACCTCGTCCTGCAGCTCGGCTGCGCTCAGCCCAGCGCTTGCAGCGATGCGCCGCCGCACCCTCTTCGACCCCAGAAATGGGGCACACAGGTGGAGAGCGACCTTGCACGCCTGGAAAAGAGCGTCGGGTCCTGTCACGGGGATGCTGCTCGCCTGCCTGGGTGCCGAGGGAGAAACCTCACCACGGCAGCGTCCAAGCAGGGGTCTGAGCAGACGCCGGCAGCCCTGCGCAGGCAGGAGCGGCACCACGGCTCTGCTGGCGCCACGGGGCTTCCTGCAGCTCTGCAAGGCGCTCCGGGGGCTCTTACATTGGAGACAGCTGGGGCCGGGTCCCGGAGGTGCAGCACGAGGCTGGGAAATGCTTCCTGCACCTCTCTGCTGAATAAGGACCTCCTCCCCGAGGCGGACGAGGCCAGGGCGCTGTAGAGGGCGAAGGCCGAGCAGCGCAGAACCTCTTCCTCCTGCGATCGAGAAAGCCCATCTGGCAGGCTGCTAACGAGGGCGCCGCGTACAAACCGCTCAGCACCACCGGGGCGCTGCCCGCAGGGGACGGCAGCGCCGGGATGGCTCTCGCCTGCCAACAGGAGAACGAGCGGCTTCACTTACCGCCCCCAAGAACGCCCGGGTGGACCTGGCGATCTCTTCAAAGGCAGAGCCCACAGCCCTCGCCTTCAGCTGCCCCAGCACCTTCGCCAGCGCCAGCAGGCTCTCGGCAGCCACCTCCGCGCCGGCCACGTCCTCCAGGCCCCCGAGCAGCACCTCCACCACGGCTGCGCTGTGCCTCCGCAGCTGCGAAGCAACGGGCACACGAGCTGCTCACTATTCCTGCCTCTCACCGCTGCTCTTCACCACTGCGCTTGCTAGAGCAAGCCCAGAGCAAACCCCAGCCCAGGGAGCCCCAACTTGCACCCAGTGTCCCCTTTGCCACCCTGCTGACATCAGAGCGAGGAGCGTGGCCTTAGCACAGCCCCGCGTCTGCCTCAGCTCGTCTCTCCAGGCTCCTCAGACCCCAGGCAGCTCTCCACTGGCAGTTCGCGAGTTCAGGCTGCGCTCGGAGCCCAGGAAAGGCCATCTCACCTTCGCGGGCGCTCCACTGGCCATGTTGCCCACGCCTCTCATGGCCATTTGCTGCACGGTGCTGACGGGGTCCCGTGATCTTGCTGCTAAGGCCTTTAAGAGGGGCTTCAGGAGCTTCCTCTCCTCCACCACTTTGTCCTTCATCAGCTGCAATCAAGCCACATGGCCGCTAGCATCGGGCGCGATTCACGCCAGGCAGGACACAGGAACCCCTCCGAGCCCTCCCTGCACCGCTGCTGCCTCACCTCAGCAAAGAAAGCTGTGGACGTGAGCCGCAGGTTGGCCGAGCGCGAATCCAGCCACGGGAAGAGGCTCTGCACCAGGCGCTGCGGGACGAGCTCCGCGCGGAGCAGCACACTGCGCACAAAGCACAAGCAGGCTTGTGACACGCGATCGTGCGGGACGGCCACGGGCCGCGACTCCCAACTTCTCCCGCTCTGACGCAGATGCTGCTCTGCACCTCAGCAGAGCTCCCGGGCGCTCAGGAAGGTCTCAGCAGCCCTTTCCCCAGGACAGCCCCCACGACACGGCAGGGCGCATCCTGGCGGCTCTCACCTCGCCAGGAGACACACGCCAGTGGTGTGAGCCCGGGGGTCTGCCAGGGACGCCCACACTCCCTGCTCCCGGAGCAGCTGCAGCCATTGCTCCTCCAGGCATTTTGCCAGCACCAGCTCCATCGCCTCCACAAATAGTCTGGTAAAAAAAAAACCCAAGAAATCTCCGGTCACAGAAGTTTGGGGGAAGATTTCTCTTTAGCAGAGCTAGAACAGCTCCGCCGCTATGGGAGCTGTTTGTTCGCTCATCCTAAACTCCACTGAGGGAGAGGCAAAGTACCCCTGAAATGACACTCCGCAGCCTTCAAGTCTCAAGCTAACCAAAAACTGGCATTTTCATCCTTTGTCCTGCCCCAAACCCATGGACGGCAGGAGAAAACCCAGGCTCCCTCGGCTGACTCCATGCCAGATGCCCAGGGCAATCCCCAGCGGCTCTGCTAAGCAGCGCTTTGTGGAGAGCACCTTGCAGGCGGCACACAGCACCCATTTGCTCCTGCCCTTGCGCAGCGGGAGCGCGGGCAGAGCACAGCGCTATGGGGAGCTCCCCAACAGCCCCTGGCTGGCAACACAGAGTCTACGGGCAGGAACGGCCATGCTGCGGCCAAATCCCCAGGCGCGCTGCCCTGCAGCGACCAATCCTGCCTCCCCACGGAGGCAGCCCAGCGCCAGCAGGACAGTCGGGCGCGCCTGCAAGGCCACGAACCACACGAGCAAAGACCCGGGCCACAGGCCAGCCCTGCCCCTGCCCCTCCTCACCTGCCCGGTGTGTCATCGCTCCCCAGCTCCCCGAGGGACAGCGCCATCTCCTCCCCCAGCGTCTCGCTGACCTGCCCCAGGAGGCCGGGAAGCAGGCAGGGAAGCAGGTGCTGGACCAGCCTCTTGCTCCGCAGGACGGACACTACCTCGGAGAGGGCGCGGGTGATCTACAGAGAAATTCAGCCAAGAACCACCTGGTAAAACAAGGGCTTTCCCACCGGCCACGTCCCCCCGCCAGCCTGGGGACTTTTACTGTCTCCAATTCTCACTGTGGCGATGGCCGTGTGGCCCAGCAACAGCAAACTGTCCTGGCTCCCCACACCGCTAACGCTGCCACCGCCCCGGCACAGCACCCTGCGAGGCTCCACCGGCGCTCGCACAGGGCACAAAACTCCCTCGCACTGAAGCACGAGTTGGAAAGTAGATGCGAAGCCGCACTAACGCCTCTGCCGCTGACCGTACCGTGCGAGGCTCCAGGGCAGCCTGGCTGCTGCCCAGCTCCTGAGTGCAGCAGTCGCTCCCGTGGCTGCTCTTTCCAGCTGCCCTCAATTTTTTGGCTAAGCGCTCCAGGATTTGGCGTCCCAGGGCGCTTCTCCCCAGGCTCCTCCACACCTCCACCGTGTCGCTGCAAGGGAACAGACGCTTGCCCGTGAGCCCCTATCCTCAGCTACCTGCGACGTCCTCACAAGAGGCCAAACGCTTTCCTTGTCTGCAACGGGGCTGGCAAGGCCCGCGTCAGGACAGAGACACTGGCCCATGGTCCTGCAGCGCTCAGCCTTTCCTGGGGAAAAACCACCTGCTTCTGACCGGGACCCCCCACGCAGGCGCGCCCTGGGGCTGGGTCTGACGGCAGGGGGAAGGGCCAGTGCGCAGACCTGTCTGTGGGCAGCTGCTTCTGGAGGAGGCTGTTGAGCACCGGCTGTTGGTGAGAGCGGACCAGGAGGAACATCGCCCGCAGCACGAAGCGCCTGCGAGTGCTCTGCCGGGTACTCTGCAGGCAGGTGTAAAGGATGCGCACGAGTTCGGGCACCTGAAAGGAGGAAGGCGAGAAAGAATGGCTCGGTGCGTCCTTTCCCCGTCCTTCTTCGGGGCCAACAGCCAACAACAGAGACCAGCCAAAGGTGAATGCAAAAAAATGCCTCTCTTACCTCCTCCTGGAATATTTGCTCTCCGCACTCCCCCAGAAAGGTGAGCGTCCACCGCCCAGCGGCCCACGCACACACGCGCCTGGCGCACAGCAAGCTCTCCACGACAGTGCTCACGAAGTCTGTGGCCTGGCCTCGGGGGAAATACTTGCAAACAAGCTGGGGAGAAATCAGAAACACAAGAGACCATGTCCCAGGTTGCTCAGATGCAAAACTCATGTCCTGAGAGCAGTGCACTCACACACACATCATGGCATCTGCTCCTTTGCCGTGGAGCAAAAGGACAGACACATCTCCAGCCTGCTGCTCCATGCTCACGCCACATGTCCCCACGTGACAGCTCGCTCGGGGAACGGCGCGAGACCCTGCAGGGAGCAGGGAGAGGGGCAGGAGCCCGTCACCAGGCCCCCACCCCACGTTTCAGGGGCCAGTTACCTTCGCGATGTTGGCGGAGGTCGCCAGCAGAGACTCGGAGGTGACGGTGCCGAGTCTCTCATGCAGGTGCCCGATCTCGTTGGTCCAGGGCACCACGTCCGTGGTCTCAGCCGGAGCTGGGAGAAAGGGGAGTCACGTTTGCGGGGAGCGAACCTCTGGCCCCACGTGCGGATAATGGAGGATCTGAGGGAGGGCGGCGAAGGCCACGCGAAGCCAGGGCCCCCCCAACATGGCACAGTGGGTTCGCGAGCCAGGCGAGGGGCCAGCTGTGGAGGGGGACGGTCCCTGGCGCCGGGGACGACGTCCTGCCCTCAGACAGCAGTGGCGGACGGCCCTGCGCCGCTCTCCTCACCTCCTATTTGGAGCAGGTGGCCAAGGCAGGTTGCTGCCCGCTGTCGGGACACGGCTGACACGTCGCACGTCAGAGGCCCCAGCAGTCCCGCCAGGGAGCCGAACTGCTCGCAGGCGCGGTCTCGCTGCGGGAGCAAGAGGCAGGCAAAAAGGTCACCGTCAGCCCCGCGGCTGCTCGCCCTCTCCCGGCTGTGCTGCCCCCCGAGCCGTGGCTGAGCCAGGGGTGAACGAGGGGCTGCCCCACGGCCCCGGGAGACCCAAAGTCCGGCGCCCGCCGAGGCAGAGCTCCCTGTGCGTGGCGTCCCCGCTCACCCTGTGCTCGCGTCCGTCTTCATAAGCGCCCAGCAGCTGGACGCACACCTGCAGGGCCCTCTCCCACTCGCACGCGTGGGTCGAGGCAAGCCAGCGCCGCAGAACCTGGGCATGGGCAGACCTGTCTCACCATGGGCGTTTTTCTGCCCAATGACCCTTGCCAGCCCCCTCCTCTCTCGGCCTTGCCACCCCACAGCCCCAGTCTCTCCGGGTGCCCCGGCCCCGGGCGAGGAGCCCTTCCCCACGGGAACCTCCCTGCTCCGGCCTCAGCCCAGGCTGCTCTCGCCACGGGCAGCATTGACTTGTGCAGCGCCCCTCGCTCACAACTGCGGCTGGGGAGAGGCTCTGGCTGGTCTAGGGGGCTGCAGGACACTGCGAGCTGCCTGCAAGGAAGCTGTGGCCGATGGGAAGAGCTTGGATGTGAAATCAGGGCAAGGGAGCCTGAAACTAGGACCATTTCACTGTCCACCAATCTGGGTGTTGCACCTAGTTACAGGGAAGCTCCCCTCCTTGGACCAGCCCTGCAGGCGGGATCCCCACGGCTCTGCCCCACTCTGGCAGCAGTGACGCTTTCCCTACCGCCCCGGGGACACTCACCTGCACCATGTCCTTGAGGCAGATGGAGACCAGCTCTGCGCGGAGAAGGGCTGCCATGAACTGGCCCAGCGCTCGCAGAGAGGGCGCCTGCACACCCTGACACCAGAAAGGGGGACTGAGGCCGGGCACCCCACGGAGATGCCAGCGCAGCCAGCAGCTGCCAGAGCGCAGGGCGCCCGGAGCTGGGCCCCCACCGAGGGGCGGCCCAGAAGGGCCGGCAGGTACCAGGGTGCGTGGAGCAGCCGCCGCCATCTCCCCTCTCACGTCTGTCTGCTCCGGGCGACGAAGGCACACGACGCCCTGGCAGCACTGAGCCAGGAGGCTGCAGTTTTCCTCCCTGCTCAGATGGGGCTGCAGCTTGCTGCCAGGAGAAAAAAGGGAGGGAAGAAAGAGAAGGGGCTTACTAGCACTCTCCAGAGCGAGTCAGAGGACGACTGCCTTTGTCCCCATCGACAGCCCCAAATCCAACGCCTGCAGCCCCAGCCACACCAGCCAGCTGGGCTGGGACACGCAGCGACTCCCACGGCCCAGGGACAGACCCTACCTCAACTGCTTCATGGCCACGAGGGCCCGGGGGTGCACCGGGGACTCCTGGGGCTCCTCCTGAATCACCTCCTGCAAGTCACAGGCAGACACGTGCAAAGTGGGCAGCGGCGCGGGAGAGCCCTCCCACCCGTCCTGGCCGTAGGCTCTTCTGCCAGACCCCGCAGGCACCGGCCCCGCCACCCCCACGGCTCCCACAAGGGTCCCGTGGGACGAGGTGGCAGCTCCCTGGCGCCCGGATGCACCACGCTTCCCCGCCACAGCCCCGAGCGCCAGCACCCATGTCCCCCAACGGTTTGGGACATGGCTCGGGGCCCGTGGGAGTTTGTGCAATGCCCCGGGAGACCATTGCACCTCTGCGCAAATGCAGAGCCCACAGCTGCCCTGGGCAACAGTCCCAGCTCTGGGCACTCACCAGCAGGGTCTGCAGCAGCTCCCGCTTGCAGCAGAGCTCGAACCCGGGGCCGGTGACTGCAGCCTGGATGGCAAGGCTGATCTCAGTGACGCTCTGCGCCAGGGAGAGCTTCAGTTGTGCATCCTGATCCCAGAGGAGAAAAACACACTTTGAGCACTTCGAAGGTCCGAGGGCGGAAAGAGCAGCAGGGCTGGGGGGAATCTGCCTCCAAGCACAGCACGGGGAGGACACTATGCCTTCCGGGAACCCCGCGGACCCCAGCTCGGCACCTGCGCCCCAGGAAGGAAACCTCTCTCCCCTCCTGGGAAGGAGCCTCCCAAGGGGAGGGAAGCAGCTGCCCCACTGCCGGCCGGAAAGACACTGCGGACCCCTGCCCAAGGGAGCAGGGCAAGCAGTGCTGGCATGGCTGCGACGGGAGAGGTGCGCATGGGAAGGGCAAGGAGAGGCTGGAGCCGGCGGCACCCAGCCGGCTCTGCCCCGCGCCCCAAGCACCCACCTGGCAGCCCTCTCGGTAGAGCTGCAGGACGTTCCCCACCATGTCTCTCTCAACGTGGGCGAGCAGCTGCTCCCTCGGGGCGCGTAGCGCCATCTGGCCATATGTCACCATCAGCGCAGTGCGAGTAGCGCGGGTCCTCACCGTGTCGCTCTGCTGGGAGGTTGCCAGAGAAGCACCGAGACGTCAGCCCGCGGCCCCACTGTGCCCAGGACTCCACACGCTCACGAGGCGAGAGCTGCCCTGCACCCGACCGGTGGTGCAGCTCCCCATGCACCTCCCAGCAGCTCCCCACACCACCACCACAGGCTCTTTACCTTCTGGTGTTTCAAAGTCCCCGTGAACTCCTTCACCGAGGACAAGGCCAGCTGGAAGTGGCTCTCGGCACAGCGGGACACAACTGAAACCATTCCCTGCAACGCAGCAGAAATGGGGAGTCGCTCCAGCCCCAACGCCCAGCCCTGGCCGGCTCCACCAGCCAGGCAGGACCTTTCCCCAGGGAAACGGGCGTGAACAGAACGCCAGCAAGGGCTGGAGCAGGGCATGCAGGGCCCCTCTGCCCCAGGGACACGCAGGGGACACTCGGGAAAGCAGGGCGACACGAGAAATCCTCACCTGTGCCTCCCACAGCTCCAGGAAGTTGGCTGCTTTCAGATGTTTCAGCGTCTGCTTTCGCACGTGGCGGAGGCACCCGCAAGCTGCCAGGGCCGTGCCGAGAGCCTTGTACAGGAACCGCTGCAAGAGAAGAGACCGAGCCCCAGCTGCGGTGACAGCCCGGCCTGGCGGGAGAGGGCCAGGCCACGGCAGCCCCACTGTGCCGGTGCCCATGGCGCCAGCCCCAACAGCGGCCGGTGGCCAGCCCAGCCCTGCCACCAGCCCAGCACGGAGGGGAGCGCGAGCACCTTCTTGGGGAAAGAGTGGGCAGCAGGGAAACCAGCCCATGGGGCAGAGCGCCACCGTCAGCCCTCGCCCTGGCCTGAGCCTCCCGCGCCTCTGCCGCCGCAGCCCTCGGGGTGCGTGAGCGGCAGCGACGCCACGCAGGGAACAAACCTTCTCCCAGGACAGGTGGGGAGAGCTGCCCAGCTGCCGGCTCAGCTCCCGGCTCAGGCCCACGGTCCAGGCCTCGCTCTTGATGACCTCCAGCGACATTCGCAGAAACTAGGGCAAAGCGGGAGATGAAGCAAATGCTCCCCTGCCCTTGGCCAGGGCCTTTTGTACATCCAAGTGGCCCTAGAGACTGTCGGGGCAGAGCTCCCCCTCATGACAGTCCATCTCCCCACCCGCCCCTCTTGCAACCTGCCTCTCGCTCTTCCCCTAACGCGCCACTTGAGTCCCCTGGGCTCCCCACACGCCAGAAGCAGGCGGTGCCATGGGGCCACTCCGGAGGCCTCTGCCCCAGCCTTCGGCTGCCTTCGTGCTCAGCCGTGCCCCACGGGCTGAGAGCGGCTCCTCTGAGCAGGCAGCACCCATGGCCAGGGCAGGTGCTGGGGGCTTGGGAAGTGCCCGTGCCGCTCGGTGCCCAAACAGGGAGCCCCCAGGTTCCTCCCACCGCTTTTCCTGCCCCCTCGTTTGCCCCATCCAGCTGGGACCCCCTCAGGGATGTCGTACCTTCAGCAGAAGGCTCTCCCACTCGGCCGCGTCCAGGGAGCTGGCGGTTGTTCCTGCAAAGCCCGAGGAAGCAAAGTCCTCGCTGTTATCCCAGCGAGCAGCACGGGAGAGCCTGGGGGTCTCCTTTGCAGTCTGATGCCCCAAAGCCTCAGGCCACGGGGCTGACAAGTGCCAGCAAACCCGGGACCATTGCCCTCCACCAGGCTGGAGAGCTGAAGCATTTTGCTGCCCCCTCCGCCCCCAGCCTCTCCCTCCTGCCGGCACTTTACCTGCCAGGTGCTGCAGCAGCAGGGGGATCTCCGCGGCCCAGCTCGCCCCCACGGCTCCGTGGATCGTGCCGGGCAGCACCTGCAGCAGCTGCAGGGCCGCTGCTCCACGGCCACCACCTGCGTGCGGAGCCACCGCCGCCACCACCTAGGCCAGGGCAGGAGAGAGACGGGCTCACACCTGCCCCAGGAGCCGCGGCTGCCCTGCAGGCAGGGAAGTCGGCACTGCCCTGGCTGGCAGCAGGCAGCCGATGGCTTCGCCTGGGCACTGCCATCCCCCAGGAGGAGCGGGAGTCTCCGACGGGCAGGGAGGCTCAGGCACCCTCCAACACGCTCCTGCCTCCTCCCGGGGCGCCCGGCACCGGCCTCGGCACCATCTCTCCCACCCTCTCCCCTCGCTCCGGCCCCAAAAGCTCTTCCCCGGGGCCCCGCTACTCACCAGCAGGCGAGCCAGCAGGGCCTGGGGAGCCGGCAGAGCAGCTGTGGGCAGAAAGAAAGGCTGCGTGAGATGCCCAGCCCCACCGTGCCCTGCCCGCGCCACGTCCCACACCCTCGCGCGGGGCTGAAGGGGACCCCGGCTGTGCTGCCTCCACACCAGCCCTGCCGGGATCCTGCGCTGAACAGCTACTGACAAAGGCAGCTCCGGCACGGCAGGAACCAGCCCCCGGGTCCGGCGAGAGCTGGATGCAGGAGCACCAGGCAGCTCTGCCAGGGAAGGGGCACGCGGGGCAGAGCCCTTGCACCCAGCAACGGGCACCGCTCTGCCCTGCACTGCCCCGGGCCTCCTGTGTGGGGCTGGCAGGGGACACAGGGACACGCGCTGCCCCGCGCCCACCCAGCCCAGCCCAGCGCGCCAGGTCTTTCTGCTCCCCACCTTGCTCCTCAGACTCCAGGGCCTCGGGCGCCGCCTCCTCTTCCTCGTGCTCTGCTCTCTCCTGTCTCTCGGCCAGGGCACGCAGACAGCGGCAGAGCGGGACCAGCATGCCCGTGTACTCGGCTGGCACCACGTACCGCAGCAGCCTCGGCCACAGGAGCTGCAGGCAAGAACCAGGCCATTCGGCACGCCGGCATTTCTGCCTCTCCCTCCCAGTTCCCCTGTCATTGCCGCTTCTCGGCACCGGCCCCTCGGCCTCGCTCCTTCCCTAACTCAGTCTCACCCCGACTTCCTCCTCCACCTTCTCTCCCTCTCGCCCACCTTGCTTCATGCCGCTTTCCCCCTCCCTCTGGCTGCCCGTTTGGCGAGAGCTGCCGGCACAGCCCACCCCAGGGGCAGTTCACCTCCCCGCTGCAAGGGGACGCAGGAGGCGTACGGCCCCGCCAGCCCCTACAGCTCCTCTGCGGGACGCAGCCAAGACGCGCGCCCAGCGGTGCTCCAGGCAGCGCAGACGCACTGGACGAGCAAGCATGGCCCCACACAGCTCAACCCCAGCTCTTCTTGGCTGCTTTAGTGGCTAAGATGGGGAGTCCCGGTGCACAGGGGAAAGCCTTGGGCACCGCCAACCCCACCGCTCAGGGAGCTCGCAGACGGAAAGGACGGAAGCGTTTCCGTGAGCTGCACGAGCTCTGCAGCCTGTCGGGGAGAGGTTCGGGCCACGGGGAGGGCGAGGAAAAGTGTCCCCAGACAAGCAGCAGCAGCAGCAGGAGAGGATGACTGACTTTGGCCACTGCTCCTGCAGAGATGTCCAGCGTGCCCAGGACGTGCACGCACAGGCACTGAATAGCCCTTTCCTCCCGGGCTTCCACTGCGCAAAGTTTTCCTGTCGCCTGCGAGACAGAGGTGGGAAACACTCGTCACTGCCTGTTCCCAGACCTTGCGGCGCACGGTGACAGGGAGGCCCGCTCCCACCGCAGCACCGGCGCTATTGGTCCTGCTGCACCGGGCTCCCCGCCGCCAGGGATGCCCACGGCAGTGCGGCACCGCTGGGGCATGGCAGCCCCGGCGCCGCGCTCTGCCCTTACCAGTCTGCCCGAGGCCTGGCTGAACTCGCTGAAGATGTGCCCCACCACGTCCCACGCCGAGCAGCCCGGGGCACTGGAGTGCAGCAGCTCCCCGATGAAATGCAGCACTTCCCTCCTCACCTGCCGGGGAGGCCGCAGTCACGACCCCGGCCCAAACCCCGAGGGGAGCTGCCTTTGCGGCACTGCAGCCCCTCTGGCCGGGCCAAGGCGACGAGGGTGCAGCAGCAGCCCTCGCTCCGTGGCCGCCACCGGGCTCTAGCCCCCGGTCCTGCCTTTGCCTCCTGGTACAGCCTCGCCAGGCTCTGCCCCGGGGAAAGGGCTGCTCTGCCCCCACGGCAGCACTGGCCCTGCCCAAACCAGCTCACCTGGGCCGTGGTGTCGCGGCACACAGACTGCGCAAGCTTGGCGAACAGGGGCAGCTTCTCCCTTGTGTCGGGGGCTGCAAGAGACAAGGAGAGGCTTGCGCTGAGGCCGAGCCCCCATTTCCGGAGGGATTCGTCACGGCTCCACGGCTTTTTGTACACAAGCGGGACAGAAAAGCAGGGCCAGATTGGGATGTCAGAGGAAGCAGCAGCATCCCAGCAATGGAGTAGGGACTCCAGTACTCCGGCCCATGTTACTGACCGTCAGAACGGACCAGAGCTTGCAGCATTTCCACGGCTGCCACGCGATCGGCCTTGCTCCCATTCCTCAGCTTGCAGTATAGGAAGACAATCATCTCTTCCGGGCATATTTGGGCTGTGGGGAAGAAATCACGCTTGGCATTAGTGACCAGTGTCTTCCCACAGGGGCAGGTTTGCGAAAGAGCTGCCGGGACACAGTGGCGCGGCGCTGGCTCTCCTCTCCTTACCCAGCAGCGTGATGCAGCGGCACAGCTCTGCTCTGTGCTCTGGGCTGGGCAGCTCGATCTCGTCGCAGAGCTGTGGGAACAAGGCGCGTTTCAGAGAAAGCCGGATTGGCATGGAAAGGGACAGCAAAGAAACTGCGCTGCCAGCTCTCGTCTCACGAGCAGCTCTGGGCACGGACCCACAGCCAAAGCCCAGAGCCCCGGGCACATGCAGAGCTGTGCAGCAGCCGAGGCGGCCCAGGAGCCCCAGGCCAGCAATGCAGCGTCACACCTTACCTGCTGGTGCACAGCAGCATTGACGGCCAGAAGCTTGGCCCGGGGCACGTGGGTCTGAACGCCTGCCACGGCCCCCAGGAAATAGCCGAGAGTCTGCAAAGCAGTGCGGGAGGGAGAGGGCGGCTGTCACTGCGAGCCGCCCAGAAAGGGAGAAACCAGCACTGCTGGGAGGCGCCACGGCCTGAACCCACTTCCAGGGAAACCCCAGCCCCGCACGGAGCTTCTGGCTCGTCCTTCCCGCAGAGCGGCACTGCGAGGTCTCTCTCCTCTGCGTGGCCCCACCGGGATGGCCTTTCCCAGCACATCACGCCCCTCGCACCTTTCCCTGTCACAGGGGCTGGACGTGGCCCTGGGCACGAGGGCAGAGCTCCTCGCGCGCCCCCAGCCCCAGGAGGCGGCGCAGCCTCCCCTCCTGAGACGCTCACCCCAGTGACTCTCCGCTGCCTCCTGGGCCTCCTGCCTTGCTGGTTTCTTCCAGCAAGAGCCTGGGAAGCCCCAGGCCCCCGTTCCCCCTTTCTTGCTCAAAGGGCCCCGGCTCCTCCCGGCACCCCATAGCTCCCCGACGGCCCCCGGCCATGCTGTGCCCTGCACAACGCCTCACCGTGGTCACCCCCAAGGGGTCCCAGACGTCGCGATACTGGTGCAGGAGCCAGAGGAGCTGCTCCCAGACGTGCTCGCGGTGCTCCTCCGCGTGCAGGAGGACACCCATCATGGCACCCATCGCCCTGAGCACGGCCTGCTTGTCCTGCCGAGGGACGGTGACACACTGTGTCAAGGACTGCGGGTCTCTCCAGCGCTCGCCTCCCCCAGACACCAGCCCGCCCTTCCCGCATGGGGCTTTCCCCTCCCTGTCACCCCTGGTGAGAAGGGCTCGCTTGCCAGCACAGAGAGCATTTCCTCCCAGCACCCCCGGCCTGCCCCGCCAAAAGGTCCCAGGATTTGGCTCCTTCCCGACAGGGAGCCCCTGGCCTCCGGGCTCCCGGCTCGGGGCCGCCACAGGCAGCTGCTGCTGCCCACGGCTGCGAGAGCAGCAACACTCACCTCCTCCTGCTCACAGCCCCACCAGTTCCTGCCCGCGTAGCAGAAGAGCAGGTAAACGGGGGTGCAGAGCTGGGCGGCCCCCAGGCGAGGGAAGGCACACTTCTCCCCCTCACGCAACTACATGCTTATCCCTCTGCACCACTGCTCCACAGCTGCAGCACAAGAAGGGAAACAGGATCGCCTCGAAGCCTGACTGGCAGGAGACCTCGCACCGGCCCCCAGGCCTGCTTTAAGCCCAGGCCAGGCTCGACGGGGCGCAGGTTGCGAGGAGATCTGCCTTCAGGGACGCGTTGTGCCACGGTCTGAGACGGCTGGATTGAAACGCTGCCTTGTTTCTCCCCTCTTCCGCCCCAGCACATCTCCTCCTCCGCACAGCCTCGCTCCCCTCCACCACTGCCTGCTGCAGCCCTGCCTCTCCCTTCCCAAACATTTGCCCCTCAGCACAAGCTTGGGGGCTTTGGCAGTTCTTCCCTGCGCTCTCCCTTAAAGCCCACAAACACAAACCCAGGCTGCCCTGGGGGAAAGGGAGGAGCAGGGGGGAAACAGAACTGGACAGAGCTCAGCCAAAGGCAGGTAAAACCGGGAGGCAAGCGCGGGAGCAGAGGCCGGGAAGGGACCCAGGAGCTGCTCGGGGCAGCTGCAAGGAGCGCCGGCCCGGCCTGCCCACAGACACCCCGGCGGCACCCACCGCTCCTGCATGTTCAGGGCAGTTTGGAGCTGCTGAGGCCGGAGCTCGCTGCGGGCTCAGCCCTGCCGTGCTCGCCCCGAGACCCCGGCGAGGTGCCCAGGGCCGCCCCCTCCCCTTCCCCTCCCCGCAGGCCCTGCCGCAGCACTGACGCTCACCGCCGCAGACAGCACTCAGCATCCGGCCGCTTCCCACCATGCTCAGCACGCCGCGCAGGGCCGACAGCGTCGTTTCCGCGAAGGGCACGCACTGCAGGGCTGCGGAGAGGGCAGGGACGGGCGGTCCCGGTCAGCCAGAGCTGCTGCGGCCCGCGGGCTCCATCCCCTGGCAGCACTGCCAGGCCAGGGCCAGGGCTACAGGGCCGTGCTGGGGGCAGGGGGACGGGAGAGCTGCCACAGCGCTGGGGGAGGCCCCGGCACGGGAAGGGTCCTGCCAGGGCACCCGTGCGCTGGCCACCTTCCCCGAGGGGCATGGGGAAGCCCTGGGGCACGGGGAGGACAGCGCGGGGCAGAGTCTGGCACGTTTGGTCTCCGGTGGGTTCCCTCCAGCCCAGCCCAGCCCAGCCCGTTTTGGGCAGGGGCAGGAACACCATCTCCCGCCTGGCACCCACTGTAACCCGGAGCAGCGGGCTGGGGGGGCCGTACCATAGCGAGCAGCGAGGTTGCGCAGGGTGATGAGGATGAACTCCTCCGACATCTCCTCCATGGCCTTCAGGCGGCCCTGCAGCGCCGACACCACGTCGTGCAAGTGGGAGCCGGCCAGCGCCACCAGGACGTCACTAGCCGCCGTCCTCACGGCGGCTGTCGCACCCTGGAAGACAGCAGCTCACGTGTGGCAGGAGCACAACCGGCCGTCTGCCACGGCTTGGCCTCCAGGCAGGACAAGGAACCGGGAACTTGACTCCGACTGTCCCTCGCTCACAAACAGTCCGCCCCCACCTCTCTGCACAGCTCTGGGTCACCGCCCCAACCCCCCGCCAGGACGCATCCCGAAGCCTCTCCGTAGGACGGCCGGGCTGGACGCTGGCGTCCGGGGTCACCCTCAGCAAGAACGAGCTCACCTGGGACACTCGCAGGTCCTCGCACGCCACCGCTATCACTCTGTCCACGACAGAGCTCTGCAGACGGCTCTCGTCGCCCCACAAGACGCTCTCCAGCTCGCGGTAGGTCTCCGCTCTGCCACTCTGGGGACACACCGCACACGGCAGCGATGGGACGTGCTGCCCCACAGCAGCTCTGCTACGCCAACGCCGCGGATGAGCTACCGGCACCGCTCAGCGCAGCCATCGGGAGCGGGCGAGAAAGCCTGCACTGGGATTTCCTGACCCGAACCCTAACCCTAACCCCGGGGATGCCAACACCTCCTGCGGGAAAGGAGGGTGTGTGGGAGCGTCTGCCCAGCGCCACCATCAGGATCAGCATTTTGGGACGAGGTGCAGCAGCAGCACAGGGGCGCTGTCAGGCGAGATCAGCCCTCGGCACCCGGGGAAGCCGGGGTGCTGCCAGGAGCCCTCGAACCCCCATGGAGCCCTGCAGGATGCCTCCGCCTCACCTTGGCGTCTTGCAGCCGGTCCAACAGAGAAGTCACCACAGCGGCAAAGGTAGCGATGGCCACAGGAACCGACCCGGCCACCCTGCCGCCGTCCTCGCCACGTGCAGGTCCAGACTGGGGACGTACACAAGTGAAGAAACCTGGAAGGAAAGCAGCGGATTATTTGCATCGCTCCGGCAGCTGCGGGGCTTGGCCCCGAGTCGGGGCAAACATCTCCCCAGCCGGAGCACGGGGCGACAGGAGAGGCCGGTGGAGCCAGCTCTGCGGAGCCTGGAGAAGAGCAGCCCGGGGCAGCTTGGTGCTGGCCCCAAGCGGGTGACCTCGGCTCTCCCCGAGCCGGGAACGCGGGCACTGGCAGGTCCCCGTCACCCCCACCAGCGTGCCGGCAGGCAGGGCGCCGAGCGTGGTGCCGGCACCCACCTCGGAGCGCTCGCAGCACCCCCATCGCGGCAGGACTCCCTGGACGGATGCACTGCTCCACCAGCACCTCCTCCTGTGGGAGTCGCGAGCCACTGGGCCGGAGGGAGAGGGGACCTGCGGGGCCACTGTGACACGTGGGGGCCACTGTGACCTGTGCGGGCCACTGTGACCCATGGGGGGGACCGACGCCTCACAGAGGGCTGCTGGGCGGGGGCCAGGCACGGCTGCAGAGGGACCCCCAGGCGAGGGGGTCCGGGGCACTAGAGGGGACTAGAGGGGTCCAAAAGGGGGCTGGAGGGCCAGAAGACAGCTCTGGGGGAAAAGGAATGCCAAAAGAGCAGTCCAGAACACCCTAGAGGGGACCTCAGGGGCCTACATGGCCAAAAAATCACTCTGGGGAACAGGGAAGACAGCTGGAAGGGTTCTGAGGAGACTGGAGGGGTGCTAAAGGGGGCTGGAAGGCCAGAAGAGAGCTCTGGGGCACGATTTTGACTCAAAGAGGGGTCCGGAGAGCACTAGAGGAGTCCTAGGGGGTCTAGAGGGCCACTAGAGGACTCTGGGGCCTGATTTTGGCCAAAAGAGGGGTCCTGAGCAGACTAGAGGGTCGCTGAGAGGGCTGGAGGAGCAAAGCAGGGCTCCGGGGCATAACAAAGGCCTCAGGAGGAGTTTTGAGCGGACTAGATGGGTCCTAAGGGGACTTGAGGGCCAGAAGACAGCTCTGGGACACAAAGAAGGCAGAAAGAGTAGTCCAGAGTGCACTAGAGGGGTGCTAAGGGGAGCGGAGGGCCAAGAGAGGTTTGCAGGGGGAAACTAAAAGGTCAAAGGAGGGGCCAAAGCAGAACCCCTGAGCGACAGACCCTCAACAACAAACTAAACAATAAACCTTAAGTGAAAAACTTCAAAGCCTCAGCTTTAAGCAAGAAACACCAAAGCACCCATGAGCATGAGAACAGTACAGAGAAGCCAAGGGGTTTGCCCACAGCTTAAGAAGTTTCCCCTTCGTTTAGAAGGGCAGCAGAACAGCAAGACACGCACCAGAATCATGTTACAGCTGCTGTTTATAGGCTCGGTCTTAGCCACCATTCAAACGTGAGCACGTACAAGAATTACGCCACTGGATTGCACTAAGCTGCACTTCCACTGAACCTACCTGAAACACCGCAAGCACTAATTCATCTCTCTTACAGACCATTAATATTTTTGGTCCTCTCAGCTCCATGGGCAAACAGCCACAGCCAATGACACCAGTAACCACCGAGGGCAAAACCACCTTCCACCTCCCAGCCCTGCTCACATACAGCGCAGCCCCAGGACGTAGCTGTGTCCACGCTGCAAGTCAGAGCTCGTCCTCCATGGACGGCCGCAGAGCTCCGCAGAGCTCCCAGCTGTGACGACGCTCCTTTGACTGCCGGACTATGCTTCAGCACCTGCAAAGCGGCCAGAACGGTTACTGAGAGGCACAGCCCTCCTAGAACTACTCCCTAGTCCAAGGCCCGGAATTGTTTCCGCAATTATGACTGACCCTCTGTGCTCCTTCAGTCACCCTCTCTGGCTCCGTTTCATCACAGGGATGTCACAGCAACCCTCACATACAATCAGGCTCGCTCAGTCACCTGGCCACCTCCAGCCTTCGGTAGATGATCCTCCTCAGGGAAACTGCCACTGACAGACACCTTCAGAAAGCGCTGTCCAGCCAAGGCAGGATAAAAACTAAGGCCTCCAGAAACTCCAAACTCTGCAGAGACTGAGCTGATGGGAAACTGACTCTGGCCGGGACAGTGCCAGGAGGAGGATTTTGCTTCACTCGCTCAGGCTGCCTAGCGGACAACACAAGTGGCCCAAGTCAGACAGACCCTGCTGGAAAGCCCTATGACATGGCCGCGTGCCAGAAAGCAGAGTCGAGCACAGGCTCCTGGAAGAGGAGCAGAGCAAGGCTGATGTAGGGAAGACACCAGTTTGCGTAAAGGCAGACCTGACAGAAAAGCGGGCTCGATGCCAGCGCCGCGATCACGACTCGAGCTGCACCACGCGGCAGCCCCGTCTGCCCGCAGGCGGCCAAGACACAGGAACCGCGGGCTGCGCCGACGAGCAGGACAGATGACCGCAGCAGCTCCGGAGCGCCCTGCCACGAGCACCTGTCCTAACGCCCGAGTACTCGGAGCCTCTGCTGCTCTCTGCCTCCATGACACCTTCCTTTCCCAGGAGCCTCTTCACTGCCTGCTCCATCCCCCACTGCATCTTTGGCCCATTACTGCTCCCCCGCTGCACAGCCACAGCCCTCCACACGCAGAGTCACTGCAGAGGTGTCTGACATGACTGGAACCAGGCAGACTGATGGGACCCACTGGTCGCTGCTGGCACCGGACAGAGTGACAGGGAAAGAAAGAGAAGGATGGCGAGCTGGACAGAGGGACAGGGAGTGGAACCGGATGGATCCAGTCAGCCTGGAAAAGCTCTCGCCACACTCCAACCCACTTGTCTGCCGAGCACGCAAAGTCCCTGCAGAGGTGTCTCACAAGACCCGAACCAGGCAGATTGATGGGACCCTCTGGGTGTTGCTGATCATCTCTGCTGAGTGCCAACTGCCTCTTGGTACCTGCCACACCAGACAAAACACAAAGCAATGACAGACCTTCAGCTGGGCACAGGGACAGAGAGCAGAACAGAAGAAAAGAGGGATAAAGAGCTTGGCAGACGGATGGAGAAAGAAAGAGAAGACTAGAGACCTGGCCCCAGGGTTAAGGGTGCTGCACAAAGGAATAGACAGAGAGGGATAGAGGGCCAGACAGATGGATGGAGGGCTGCACAAAGGACTGGGGAGCAGAAGAGGGAAAAAGAGAGATACAGAGGTGGACAGAAGAATAAAGAGAGGAAAGGAGGGACGGGGAGGCAGACAGAGGGACAGGCAGCAAAGAGAAGGGGGGAGAACCAGAGAGAGGAATGGGGACTGGAAGAGAGGGACAGGGAGCTGGTCAGAGCAATGGGAAGAGAAAGAGAAGGATGAAGAACCAGCCAGAAGGGTGGGGAGAGAAAAAGAGGGAGGGAAAGTCAGACAGAGAGATGGGATAGAACAGCAGAAAAGAGGGATAGGGAGGCCAATAGATGGATGGGGAGCTGAACAGAGGGAGGGAAATAGAAAGAGAATGTGGGAGAATGGTTAAGCGAGAGAGGGCATGATCTCTTAGAAGTGAGCAATCCTGCCTTCATGATGAAGGGAGGATCCCACGGCTATGTGAACTGTCCTTGAACATTCCTAGACCATTACAAAAGGGAAAGGCAAGTAGTGGTAAACAAGTAAAGGAGGGGGCCGACAAGCCCCTCCACATGAACAGCAACTTTGCACCAATCATATATCCGCTTTAGGTGCATGGACAGAAGTAAACCAATCATACAGCTATTGCTAGTGCATGCTTATTGCTTGTCTATATATACTCTGTGTAAGCTCTAATAAAGGGAGAACGACCATACTCATATTGAGACTCATCGTTACTCCGGGTCCGTCCCCCCACTCCGACAAGAGAAGGCTGTAGAGGAGGACAGAGGGCTGGAGAGGCAAAGAGAGGTACAGAGAGACAGATGAGAGCGGCAGAAGGCAGAAGGATGGGGAGGCGGACAGAAGGACAGCGAGCAGGTAGTGGGATAGGGAGAGGAAGAGGAGCTGGATAGAGCGACAGGGAGCCAGTCAGAGGGATGTAGGTATTGACAGAGGGATGGAAAGCGTACAAGAGGGATGGGCAGCTGGGCAGAGAAAAGAGTAGCTAAACAAAGGGATGAGGCACTGGACCGAGCCATGGGGAAAGAAAGAGAAGGATGGAGAGCTGGACAGAGGGACAGGGAGCAGAACTGGATGAATCCAGACAGCCTGGAACAGCCCTTGCCACTCTCCATCCCCGTTCACCTGCCAAACACGCAGAGCTCTCTGCACACCACTGTGCCCAAAGCCCACTTGTGGGTCTGCTGGCCTGTTTCCCTACAGCTCCAGGGTGTCTGCGTCTGCAAGAGCGAGGGTGCGCGCACAGGCACAGACTGGGGAGGAACTTTGTGTTCAGTCACGGTATTTTACTACTCCTTGTGCCTTAGCCCCTTTCAGAGGCTTAACCCCAAATTCTCTCAGCCCTTAACAACTTCAGTACCCACGGCACCTAGTTTTTCCACTCTCCAGTCTTCCTTGCTCTTTCCCGTCTTGTTTGAAAATCCTTCCAGACCCCTTCTGTACTTACATGCTTCCTTAAAACAGTATCACCAAAATCAACAAAATGGGCTGAGCCGCTCCTCTTCAAGTTGCGAGCCCTCAGAATGTCAGCCTGCAAATGAATCAAACCACCAAGGTCACTGGGAGAGTCTCGTTTTGGAGCTCTTCCCCCCCCCCCAAAGCTTTAATGATGGTTCCCAAACCTGGGCAAACACAGATCCTCCTCTAAGCACTGTAGCGGTTTTTATTCTGGGGTCCCAAGTTGCTGTTATGACATTAAGCAGCCACCTTGTGGCCTCGCTAGCAACAGCAATGCTGTAGCAACTGGGCTACCAGGCGCTATTCCCCCCCTCCTTTGCTGGTCCGTGAATTGTGGCTTATTACTCACAAGTCCGGTAAGGACGTGGCCGACCCTCCTATGGCCAAAGGCTTCTCGTCAGGACCAGGCAGAGAACCTTTCCATCGGCATTTGGAGTCTCCTGGCTGCTCTTGACACGTGATAACTTACAAAGGGCTGAGGGCGGGAGCCTGTAGTTCTTCATGGCGGCATACAGTCGTTCCCCGATGTTCTGAACACCTAGAATTAACACAATTTATAAATACAAAAATATTACCACTATAGGGTATAAAGCCAAGTTAAAATTTCTGCAGCCAAAGAAAACCTCTTCATGTCTGACAGAACGAGCCATATGCACCAGCGCCTATAGCTCAAGGCTAGCAACCCCTCCCAGGCGACATTCTTCTGGCAGGCTGCGTAGCTGAACTCCTCTGTCTTGCCTAAGAGTCTCTGCTGGGACATAACAACTTTGTCAGCCAGTGCTTGTTGATGGAGGCATAGTAAAATCCATTGCCCTACAAAAGTATAAAGCAAAGCAAAAAAACAAACAAAAAAAACATTCAAAGCTCTGCAGAGAATCATAAGAATCCAAAGCTGTTTATAAGCACAAAAGCGGATCTAATACACGCACAAGCAAGGTAAACGAGAATACGCAAGCCACAAATACCGCTTCCCCCAATCTCTGTTTTGGAAGCTATGACAACAGTCGGGCTTGCTGTGAAAGGGAAGTTAGACTAAGAAGCCGCTAGAGATTAATCTTTCAGAAGCCTCCTGTGTCCACATTTTTGGCACAACCGTGCTCTGTCAATTCAGACACGCACAAGAAGAGCCACTTCTTGTAACACTTGCACAGTAAACCCCCTCACCCCACTGCGCCCCGCTTGTTAAGATTAGTGCCCGCTGTGCCACTTGGATAGATGATACTCTGCTGTCTATTCACTTCCCTGACATTAGCTACTTCAGAGGGAATTGAGCAGATTGGATTGCCTCTGTCCTCTCAAAGGTGAAAGTCTCAAAGACAGTTACAGCCCAGACTGCCGCTAAACAGTCTTTCTCACAGCGGGAGAATTTTTGTTCTGGCCCCAAAGGGGATGTAAGGATGATGCTACTGGCACCCACTTTCCCTTACTGCTGTTTTCTAACGGTGCTGCTCCCATGGACTCAGCAGATGTGGAAAGCATTACTGAAAAAGGCTGGCCTTGTCCTGGGAATTCGAGGGCAGCAGATTTTACAGCCACTTCTTCCAGTTCAGTGAAAGCAGCCTCACGTTCCTTGTTCCGTTCCTGACTCCTTTCCAGTCATTTCCACCACAGTCTGCTGATACCAGCAAAGCTATGTTAACACTACAGGAGGAAATTAAATCCTCCTAAAACTGCTCTAAGTTGGAACTGATGAGAAGGAGCCTTAACTCCACAAGGCTTTAACCTTTCTTCCATCTACTGTCTTCCCGTTTCCCCAAGTACCATTGCCAGGTAATTAACCTGGGGCTGCGCTAACTGAGCCTTCCTGAAAGCGCTCTCTTAACTTTACAATTTGGACACTTCTGTCTCTCTGTCTCTTCAGTAACTCTGGCCACTTGACCACCATTCCCCTAAGGTAATAGTTTGCTGTCTTGTAGCTCTTAAAGTATGATGCATCATAGATGCATAAAGTCACACGCGCAGAAATATATGTACATAGCATACTTTTTGTAATGCGTACAGACCTTCCATTGTATGCTGGTGATCTATTATTTCGACCGCTATTAATGGCGATCCTTCCTCGCCAGGAGGAATGGGCTTTCCCTTTTTGGGCGATGGAGTTGGTTCCAGCTCTCAGTTGCTTCCATTTGATTTCATTACTTCAGCTTGCTTACATTTTTCTGGTCTCTTCAGCTTCAGCCATGGCAATTAATCTAAAAATTAAATATTATATCTTTCCCTTTCTATATATGCACGTATGATAACAAAACGGAACGGGTTACTTGGTTCTCAGTGCTGCCTCTGGGAGGCCGAAATAACTAACAGTCATTATCAAGAGTTACCTTAGTTACCCATGCCAGAACACCTCCTTCTGTAGCAGTTTCTGGTGATATCAAGGGTCCGCTAAACTGCATTTTGGCTTCCTTGTTTCATCCCATCCCTTCAGTATTGATCACAAAAAACCTGCTTGTCCAGCTTTTCTCTTTGTCAGCATTTCCTGTCATTGGTTCCACCTCCGTTAGAAAGAGATAAACTTGCATTTTACTTGCAGTGAAACACTACTTAGATTTATGCATGTTCTTTTTCTCTTTACCGTGTTCTTTTCTTTTTTTTTTCTTTTTCTTAAAGGAAAGGTCTTAATACAGCACTTTGCATCATACATTGCAGGGTAAACAGTTTGGAAACATGACATACAGCAATTAGGGCTAGGTTAATAGACAGGGAGGCACATCACCTAATACTTACCTACACCATCTTCCATGAAACCTGATTTTTATTCTGCTTCAGTATTATTGTTACTGTTCAGTATCCTTTCTCAAACCCTTGTATACACACGCTTAACCGACAAGTCTCTCAGTCTTTAGCTACACGGAAGTACAACAGCACTTGATTTGCCTCTCTCTGCTTCAAACCTATTACTTTTTTGATACAGCTCCTAGATTCCTCTTACGCTCGGATGCCGACCTCACAGGTGATGACCAAAATGAACAACTGGATCACTAGGTCTAGCTGCTTCTCTTCAAGATGCCCCTCTTCGGTGGGCTACCCTGCCAAACAAACCGAGAAGACTGATGAGGCTGTGAGGGTATCAGATCCTTGGACCACTTCTCCAAGGCTTTCTGGGTGATTGACATAATTGCTTCTCTTCACATTACTCAAAGCCACATTCATCTATTACCTAAGACTAAACTGTTTCTATTTGAAGAGGGGACTGTTGTTTGTTGAAACTTTACATATAGTCCATAACCTGCTATGCATCATCTCTAGTCCCTTCTGCTTTCACAACACTTTCGGTAATTAAAGGTGGTAATTAAGAGCACCCATTGTCCTATGAGCTGGAGTAAGACATTTCTCCTGCTCTGAGGAGGTGCCTAAAACCCATGCTGTTTTCTGTAGCATCACTGGGGCTTCCCATAGCCCATCAGTGCTCTCTTAGGCTTTTCCCGAGACTTTTATTTTTTTAGGTTATTCCTTAGCCTGTAATTTTATGTCAATGCTCTCCCTAAGCATTGTGCACAGCATGATTATCCCAGGTCAGCCACCTTTACAGAGTCCTCTTGCACACACAGAGGCTACTAAGATGTGGCTCAGAAGAAAAGAGAGAAAAATCTGTTTGTCAGCTGTGCACCCACCCGTCAAGATTCTTCACCAAGAAGTGCTGTAAATTCCCTTTTCTCTAAAGTGGGACCAAGTCAAGGGGGAGACACAGATCACCCCCCATATTTATTAGAACACCTCACTGCTGTGGGGACTGGCTCTGGGAGTGGTTTTAGGATTGTTTGGGGCTTTGGGACAGAGTTTAGGGGAAAGTCTGGAGTCAGTGACCATGTTGCGGCAGGGTTTGGAGGCATTTAGAGGTCTGTGGGGCTGTTGGGGCAGGACTTGTGGGTGGTTTAATGGCTTTGGGGGGGCTGGTTGCAGGAAGGGTGGGAATCTGCAGGGCCCTCAGGGTGGGGGGGGCCATCCCAGATGCGCAGTGAGCGCGTAGGGGTGCCGCATGTGGCTGTCAGCTTTGCAGGAGGAGCCACTGGTCTCCTGCCCCATGAGAGGGGAGGAGGAGGAGGAGGGATCTATGATCTTGCAGAGAATGCCAGAAGAGGCAGCAGGGAACTCCCCAAGGGCCCCATATCCCAGAAGAGCTGTGAAGGACCCTACGTGCCAGACAAGAGGAGGCATCAGGCTGCTGGGCCACTGCTGGAGACATCCAGACCCCTGTGCAGCACATGAGTGCCCGGGGAGCCGTCAGAGGCAACGGAGGACCTGTCACCACATACTGCACTGGGGAAGCCCATGGCTTTGGGGGAGCCGTACAGGAGGGAGCAGGGCTCAGCAAGGCTCAGCAGGGCTTTCAGTCGGTTGGTGCCCGCGTTGGCTGGTGACCACAGTCTGTGCCTGGGGGTGGGGGAGGCTCCAGGTGCCTGGGAGTGTCGTTCTTCTATCCATCTTCTTGCTTGCCTAGCCACAACTCTCAAGGAAATAACCTGGGGCTGCACTAATCGTACCTCATGTACAATTGAAGTGACCTTCAACCTGCTGGGTCCAGAAGTTTTAAACCTCCTCGGGACTTACCAGCACTCTCGGGCGTGCCTGCCATAACAGGAGCCGTCCTCCCATGGACACCACGCCACAACCCTGCTCTGGGGCCCGCCTGCCTCCCCGCTCCTCCGGGCCGCATCCGCAGGGGCGAGTGCACGCCCCGGCCCGCGCTGGGGAGGAACTGGGGCCCTAAAGGTGACACACGACTGGGCGCCAGGCCCAGTCCCTGCCACCCCTTGCCCTGCACTGCTGCCTCCACACACCAATGGCACCAGCAGCCAGGATGCAACCTGACGCCCGCAGCCGCCCAAAGGCCTGCGCTCGCCTCACCGGCACCCCCAGATCCTCGACTCCAGGCGGCCTTGGCCCTCACCCACCACCGCCACCAAGCGAAAATGCCAGCCCCACTTGCCGCCATGCTGCTCCCCGCTGCCGCGCATGTGCAGGCCACCAACGCAGCGTGGCTGCAGCGAGGGCCCGGTGCTTGAGCGCTGTGCGTGCGCTGGCTACGGACCGAGCGGGAGGGGCAGGGGGGAGCAGGGGGAGCGGGAGTGAGGTGAGACCTGCAATGGCGCCCTCGCGTGCTTGCGGCATGGTGCCGCAGCCGGCCAGCTCGGGCGTGTAAACCGCAGCCCACTGTGGCCCCGTGGGGCTCCCACCAAGCAACGAGCGCCCCGAGGCTGCCCGTGCCCGTGCCCGTGCCTGTGGCGGGCATCAGCAAGCAGGCTCTGGTGCTGCCCCGGTGAAAGGGCACCGCGGAGCAGCTCCGAGATGGCACCGCCCATCCCCGCGACACCAGGAAGCACTGATAAGGAACAGTGTTCTGCGCCACCAGCCTGTGAGCACCAGGAAGGGGCGACGAGCACGGCCCATTCGCTTACCTGTTACCGAAGCACTGGAGAGTAGTGGCGAACACGGCGACGGGCACTGCGTCTGCGCGCCGGCTGGCTGCAGTGTTCTTTGTACGCGGGGGGAAGGCAGTGGTGGCTGCAGTACGGGTGCATCGACACCCGAGGGAAGCAGTGAGCACGGGAAGCCAGTACGCATGCGCTCACCTTGCGTGTGCAGTACGGAGCTTTTGACACCCGGGGGCAGCAGTGAGAACGACGGGAGGCAGGGCGCATGCGCTACGGTGCAGTAGTGTTTTTTCGACACCCGAGCGACACATGTGTGGTAAGGAACAGACACAGCGGGCCACTGCTGCAGGGCGGAGAAGGCACAGGCACCTGGAAGTACAGCTCCAGGCCTGCCACAGAGCACAACGCGGCCGGCTGGTGGGAACCTCGCTGACAGAGAACTGAACCTCCCGCCACCTCGAAAGGCACAACATGGTCTCCCAGAAGCCCCCTATGGGAAGACTACATCTCCCGGCATGCCCTGCAGACTAAAATGGCCACTGGGAAAACCACTGCCGGAAAACTATACCCCCCCCCCCCCGCATGCTGTGCAGACTAACATGGCCGCCCGGAAGCCCAGTGACGGAAGACTACTGCTCCCAGCATGCCCGGGGGGGCGGGATGCTGCAGTGTTTGATCCTGCGGCGACTGTGTTCCATCTCGCCCCTCTTCCCGCCGCACGCCCGCCTTCAGGACCCGGATGCCGCCGCAGAGCCCGGAGCGCCGCCTCGCGATCCTAAACACCGGCCCGGGATTCCCCCGACACTGTCCACGGAGAGACTGATACTTTCGGAACGCGACGGCAGCTGTGAGCACGGCAGGAAGCAGTGCGCGTGTTGCAGGTGCAGTACTACTTTTTCGACACGCGAGGGCAGCAGTAAGTACGGCGGGGCGCAGTGCGCATGCGCCACCCCCCCCCCCCCCCGGGTGCCGTTCCGAAAAAGACTAATGGCTTGATCACCTGTGTACCACTTACCTGGCTTGATTACCACAGGTATTAGTAATGAAAGTGCATAGCCTTCTCTAAAAGGTAAATACGGTCTTTTCAAAACTTCCAGGGACTCCACAGAATTGTCATTACTTTTGATTGGTAGCCAGCTTCTTCTAACCCAGCTGCAAGAAACAATTTGCCCTCAAGTCACAACTTTCTGCTCCCCAGGGGTTAAAAGGAGACCTGTCATTCACTACTATCTCTCAAGATGTACAGCAAGCCCTAAAGTACAGGACAAGACACCTTCTCTAAGGAAACTGGCTACTATGTCTCCTTCACTGCAGGTCTCTCTTAGTATCGTGGTCCATTCAACAAACAAAAGAGTACGATAAATGTTTTAATCTGCTCTAAGTGCTTTCATGTAAGAGAAGAACATCAAAATGTGTTATTATGGGATTATGCTCTGATGCCTTCCTTCTGCACTGTACCAGTACTCAGAGCTGCTTTGAGGAGAACAGCAGTTCCAGCCTGGGCTCTCCCCTCCCACAAAGAGCAGCACGTCTCTGGAGCCAAAGCAGCAGCACCAGTGTGCAGAGGAGATGCAGAGAGGGAAAGTCCAGCCACAGCATGCAGGAACAGTCCTAGTGCCTGTCAGGAAAGTCCCCTCACTGCCATGGCAGGCACTTCCTTACCACAGTAGTTGAGTCTGAACTGCTGCTTTCCTGGAGCTACGGTCATTTCCTGACCTTCCTCTCGAGCTCTTGTGTGCGCATAAGGCCAAAATGCTACTGTAACATTGCATGTACTGCTGTGTCTGTGTGTTCAGGACCAGACAATGTGCACCTCTGGGCCGGAGCTGGCCTCCATAACAGCAGCGCTGTAATAAAATGGTCGGTGCTCATTCCAGTGCCGAAGGGTGGGCTTTTCTTCCAAAGCTGGAGTCAGGAGCAGGACCAAGGGATTGCAGCTCTAAAAGGCCTGCTGCTTTGTTTGGGTTCTGCCTGGGCTCAGCAGGACGAGATCAGAGCCGCAGCATGAGCTCAAAGAGTGAGGGCTGCATTTAGCACTCACTGGTCGGTCAGCGGCCAGTGCCAGTGGAGATGGTGAATGGTCTTCTTGCAGTTACCTGCCTGCGGCTGTCCCACATGTAACAGGGCTAATGGCAGATGCCCAGCCTTATGGAGGGGAATCTGGACATCATCAGGAGAGCTCAGGGAGTCTGCGGGGACACCATGTGCCTAGTGGTGGGTAAGGATTTGGAGCCTCACAAAAAGAGAGACCCTTCAAGTTGAACTCACTCAAAGGTAAAGTGTGAAATGTAGCTATCCACAGGTAAGCCAGGGCTCTGCAACCCCAGGGGAGGCAGTGAGGACCAAAGAGACGCAAGGAAGAGAGACTGGAGAGTCATTTGTGTCACGCTGAATGAAATGCTTCAGGCTGGATCTGGCTGCACACCCAAACACACCTCAGGCCATTGGAAATGCCCCATGATCCTTTCAAGTATCATCCTCAGCCACAGAGCCAGTGGAAGGTGGCAGAGTATTTGTGAGTCCCTTCCAGCTGGGTCTGCTTCCTGCCCTCACCATCACTGCCAGTGCAAGTCACCCCTTCACCTGGGGCACTACAAACATGGGGCTGTTGCAGGGAGCACATGGCAGGGGGTCCAGGAACAGCATGGATGTCAGGCCAGCATGGATGCACTTCCCTGGGGAAAGCCGCTGTGTGCAGCAGTGACCTTCCTGGAGAAGAGCAGAGGATTGTGTGCGTGTGCATGTGGTGAGAAAGAATGAGAAAGAGTAACCGGCGAGAAATCAGCAGTTTCTGCAGGTGCCAGCTCAGGGCAGTCTGCTCTGTCGCTGGGCAGCAGAAGCTGCCCGAGGAATCCCAAGGCCAGGACTCTTGTGCCCTTCTTGTTGTCTTTGACACCCGTTGCCAGATTAAACTGCCCGGGTCTGTGACCCACATGAAAATAAAGCTTAGGTGGCCACAGCTGCTGGGCATGGTGCCAGCCCCAGAGCATGCCTGTGTCCCTGCCCTGCTCGTCCCCAGACCCCTGCGGTGCCCACCACAGGTGGGAGACAGAGCAGGCAGCCAGGCTGTCCGCATCACTTGTGCAGGAGATGGTGGCTGTGAAGCTGGTAGGACAGAGACGATCTCGGTGGGGATGAGGGTGGCGGTCTGAGCCCCCAAAGCCCAGCAGTCTTGCCCACACCAATGCATGGCCCTGCTGTGCGTTGACCTGCAGGAGGAGCAGATATCCGCTAGGAACATGATTGCCTCATGGGCCTCTCGTAGTTCCCTGACACATCTGCCATTTCGTACATAGCGGTGGGACTCGGACGGTGCTTAGCACAGCCCTCTGGAACTTGCAGCGCCCTCTGGAAGAGCCCTGCGCAAGCCTGGGGTGTAGTGCAGCCCTGCGGCTTGGTGTCTAGGTGGCGGTGTGTAGACAGCGCTGGATGGGGCTGAGGCGTGTGCAACCCTCAGTTGCCCCTTGTGCTCCAGCAGCCACATGCAGGCACAGCAGTGCTGTCAGAGAAGGGCAGTGAGGTCAGAGAAGAGCAGGCATGTCACAATAGCCTGGGGCGGGACGAGGTGGGGTGGGGTGGGGGCAGGCAGTCAGCTTCAGGTGAGGTGGGCTGACATCACAGTGGGGCACATCAGCATCCTTGGCACTTGGGCCACAGAGCTGCCTGCGGCTCCTGGAGGAAGGGTGCTCTCGGGCTGAGGGCGTGAAGCTCATTTGGCCCAAAGGAGCTGGAGGCCCCTTGGCCTGCAGTGCATGCTGGGCCCCATGGAGCTGGAGGACTTGCAGCTCTCCTTGCAGTGCCACCAGGATGAACGCCGGGAGCTGCTGGAGAAGCTGCTGGAGCTGGAGCAGGCTTGCGGGCTTCTGCGAGCAGCCAGCTGCCAGCTGGAAGACGGGTGTGCATGGCTGCGTGCTGCTTGGGGCTGAGACTCAGGTCGCAGGGGCTGTGCGCAGCACCTGCACGCCTGGGCCCTTGATGGGGCTTCCTGCGGGGCTGGGTGGAGGTGGGGGGGCCCTGCCACCAGTCCTGGAGGGCTCTGTGCACTCCCTGCCTGCCTGGGTGCCTCATCTCTGCCCTGGGGGTCTGCACTCAGCAGTCTCCCATCCCCTCAATCCTGCAGGCTGCAGTGCTCCGGGGAGGTGCCTGAGGAGCCCCATGTGGGGCTGAGGGAAGAGCTCGGTGCCCTCTTGGGCTGCCTGAAGGAGAGCGAGAGTGAGGCAGCTGCAACACAGGAGCAGCTCAGGTGCTTGGTAGGTGTTGGCGATGCCCGGGCATGTGCAGAGGGGGCTCCAAGCCCTGCTCTCCACCACTGTCCCCATGCCTGCAGGAGAGGGAGAAAGAGGAGCTGCGCACCACCCTGCAGGAGCTCACCACTGAGGTACCGAGACCCCCATGCCCACACCTGCTTGGACACACCTCTGGCTGCCCCATGAGCACCCCACGGTTGGCACTCACCCCTGTCTCATCTCCGCAGCGCCTGACCCTGGCAGCGCAGCATGCCCAGAGCTCCCAGCAGCTGGAGAGCACCGGAGAAGTCCTCATGCAGCTCCAGGTGAGGCAGATGCTCTGCTCCGCACCTGGCCCCCAGGCCTGCTGCTCTTGTGGGTCTGACAGGCACCATGACAGAAGGGTTGGGGGTGGGCATGTTGGGGCACCCGCAGGGTGCCTGGAATGGCGGGGGGACCCTGATGTGGGTCTGCAGGCTCCCCAGAAGGGTTGTGGGGGAGCAAAGTGGGTTGGGGAACCCTCCCAGGTGTCTGGGGACATTGTGTGTGACAGGCACCCTGATGGGGGCGGGCAGCTGTGTGGTTTGGGGACGCCCAGTCTCAGCCAGGGCATTGGGCCTTGAGCCCATGCTGGTTTCATGCTGCTCCTCCAGCCGCCCCCACTGAGATGCTCTCGCTGCCTCTTCTCTCCCAGGCAGAGCTGACTGAGGTGAAGGCAGAGGGAGATGCAGCCCTGAAGGAGCTCCACCAGGTCTGTGACCCACATGAAAACACCGCTTAGGTGGGCAGAGCTGCTGCATGTGGTGCCAGCTCCCAAGGATGCCAGTGTCCCTGCCTCCCGGGCCCTGGCTGGCCTCACAGTGCCCTGGAGACTGACTGCGGATGCCCAGGCCCACCTGGGCCCCTTGTAATGCGCCCCCGTTGCTTTGCAGGAGAAGCAGTCAGCAGTCAAGCTGGCAGAGGCCCTGCAGGAGCAGGCCGAGATCGAGAAGGTACTAGGCACAGGAGGCACGGTGGCACAAGGTCTTTGTATGGGGAAAGCCCCCTCAGAGCGGGCACGGGAGTGGACTACTAACCAGGGCCCGCCCTTTGTGCAGGTCCTGAGGAAAGAACACAGGCACCTCAGGGAGAGATGCAAGGGTCTGCAACGGCAAACAGCTGGGTGAGTGGTGACAGGCACCCGAGCCCAACCTGTGGGGGTGGAGCTCTGTGCAGCTCCCAGGGATCTGTGTCCCCAGGGCCGGCTTGGCAAGGTCTGTGCCAACGTTGGACAACAGAGCCGCTGATCTAATACTCCTCTGATGACATCTAAGCTGCTCCCAAGCCCACTAGAATGCCTCTGGAGCACTCCCAACTGCCTGCATGGCTTCAAACCACCTCTAAACAGCAGTCGACCACTCGCGCAAGCTCTAAAATCCTTTAAGGAGTGCTGAGCAGCTCTGCACAGCCCTAAGTGGCTCTAGGACACCTTTCAGCTTTCCCTTCCCTTCTCTGAAGAGCCCGTTGCCTTTTGCAAAGCAGCTCATGAAAAAAAAAAAAAAGAAAAAAAAAATCCCCAAACGCCGCTTGGCTCTTTGAAGCAGCTCTGAAGAGCTCCAAGCCTCTCCTAAATGCCCTTGGAGCCTGAGGCGGGAAGGGAGTAGAGGGCAGGGTCTTTTCAATGCTGGCACCCTGCGGCGCCTTGCCTCAGCCCCAGCAGAGCCTGCCCAGCACCTTGGCTCCCTGTTCGCCATGTGGCGGTCCCAGTGCTGAGCGAGCTCTCTCCTCACAGCCCAAACACCTGCGGTGCCCACAACAGGCAGAAGACGGAGCAGGCCGCCAGGCTGTCCACGTCCCTTATGCAGGAGATGGTGGCTGTGAAGCTGGTAGGTCAGAGAAGCCCGATGCGAGACTTGGGGAAGAGAGGGTCTGCAGGGTAGCCATCGGCTTTGGGGGCACTGATATCAGTGGGGATGAGGGTGGGGGTCTGAGCCCCCAAGGCCCAACAGTCTTGCCCACACCAATGCATGTCCCTGCTGTGCATTGACCTGCAGGAGGAGCAGCTGGTGGCAAAGAGGCGTGGGATCAGTTTCTGGCTGCAGTGAGTTGCCCTGTGGGGCTCGGCGTGCCAGGGCTTATTTGTGGGTGGTGGGATGTCCGGGCTAGTGGTCCCAAGGCATCCGTCAGCTTTTAACTTCTCAGCACTGACATTGCTCAGGATCCCTTTTGCCTGGGTTGTGGGGTGGTGCTTGTTTGTGGGCCCAGCAGGGAGATGAAGAGCAGATCTGAGCTGCCGGGGCCCTTAACCTGAGGCCCAGGAGCGGGGCAGGGGGTGGTGTGGCCAGCATGATGCAGGGTGCCAGTGCTGGCCTGGCGGTGTCTGCAGATGATGTCTGGAAAGAGATGAGGCAGATTTTTCCCGTCCTGTGTCTTAATCTTCTCCCGGCCTGCAGGAGGCAGTTTCTGCTCCTTGCCTGCCTGCAGCTGGTGTTGCTGCTCTGCCTGGTCCTGCTCAAGAGCGACAGCGTCAGCTGGGACCTGCCGTGCAGGCTGGCGTCCGCCTTTGGGAGCTGCCCAGCACGGCCGCCACCCTTCTGATACGCCTGGCCTTGCACCGTGTGGGGTAGAGAGCGACAGGAAGACTGGGCGCCGTGCAGACAGGCAAACATCCGACTGTACAGCACCACCCTTTTCCGGGGGCACCACTGCGCACATCTGGAGTGGCATGTGCAGGCACACTGTGTGTCCAGCCGCGACTACACCTTGCTGTGGGGGATGTTTGCCTGCTGAATACTTGCCACTAAGCTCACCCTCTCTTTAACAATATAAAGGACAACTGAGAACCCCGACTCCTCAGTCTGTGATTTTTCCTTGGAAAGAGACTGACTTGGTCAAGGAATTTCAGGTGGCTGATACAGCACTGACGGCTGGTGCCAGTGCGATGCTATGATTGTCCAAACTCCGTTTTTCAACTGTAGCTTAAAAGTTGCCATTACTTGTTAATATGTCTGTCAGTAGACTTACCTGCCTCTAGCAAAGACTTACCCTGGCCAAGAAACACTCTAACACCCTGCTCTGCTCTTCCTGGGAAATGAAATGTGACCTGTAGTTACCTGGAAGTGTGCTGAACAAGTGATGCTGTGTTCAGTGACTTTCAACTCTTCCTGTCGTATGCATTACTCTACCTCAAACACTCCATGCTTCAGATCTTTTCCGAAAGCAAGGTATTCATTCACAACTTCTAGCTTTGAAACCAGCCTTCAGAAAGGAGATGAAAAGGGAGAACAAGTTTTTCCCAGATTCCTCGTAAATGCAGTATGTAAAGTTGAGTACACTCTTTTTTGCTGCAAAGAAATGAAAAACGGAAAGGTGAAATCTGTCAATAATTCGGTATATTGAACCACACCGAGAAGGCAGAGGCCCTCAGTGCTTTCTTTGCCTGGGTTTTTACCGGTAAAAATTTCCCTCAGGGGACATAGACAGAGCTGGCGGGTGAGGGGTGAGTGTGTGTGCTACCTCCTGTCCCATTAGGCACCACCCCTGCCACCACCCCCCCCCCCATTAATTGTCTGTGGGATTTCAGCAAGAAGACATGTAGAGAGAGAGGGATTGAGGGAGGAGTTAGTGATGGGATGAAGACAGAAATCGCAGAAAGGGCCTGGGTGAGACTGGGAGCAGAGGGGAGCATTTGGAGGAAACACTGCTGCTAGAGTTATGAACGGCACTGAAGAGCGAGGCTGTGGGGCAGGAGAGATGGCAGGAGGAGCAGAGGCCCAGGTCATCTCATCTCTGTTTCCAGGTGTGAGTTCTCCCGGCTCTTCTGTCCGTCCAGCTCAGCCCCCCTGCCATGGCATGGTATAGATCATGTTGCGGACCCATCTGGCAGAGAAGGGGAAGTTCCACAGGGGATAGGAACCCTGGGAGCTGCTCTGTGAGCAGCACCAGGCATCTGACTCAGGGGCCTACAGGGTCCTGAGGGGATGCCTCTGAAGGGACAGAGTTATGTACCTCATAAGCCGGAGGCCAAGGGCTGGATGATCACATCAGGGGTCATGTCTTCTGCCTTGGTGTCCCTGTGCCAACCCTGCCCTCTGTTCCCAAGCTCTGGGAGATGTTGGGCGCCTTCTCTGAGGCCACGTAATCTCCATTGCAGTCCGATGTGGGAGAAGTAGGCAAGGTTTGGTCCCTCAGGTTGGTGTGGGTCACCGCTGAAAAGTAGCCCATCAGAAGGGCCCGCTCCCACTGTGACACAGGGCTGGAGGCATGCAGTAGGCAGGCCAGCAGTCACTGCAATGCTGGGGCTGCAGAGTCTGTGGCGAGAGCAGCCCAATCCTGGACTCAGGAGAGAAGCTTCCTCCTCACCAGCTCTGCCCATACCAGCCCTGGGGACAGCTCTTCTCTGCCTGCCCCCTTCTACACCCCTGCGTTGTAAGCAAGGGGTGTAAACCTAGCCCAGTGGTCCCCAGTAAGGATGTTAGGAGTAGTCAGAGGTAGGGTTAATCTTGCCTCAGTTCAGGTGGGTACAGTGAAGGCAGAGGTCAAGTCAATTTATCAAAGGATTCAACTTCAGCCTTTAGAAGAGAAATTGAAGGGGAGGCCTATTTGCAGACTTCAACTACTTGTTGTAAAGGTTGTAAAGATGAAGTCAGACTCTTAGAGATGCACAGAGAAAGGACAAGAGGCAACAGGAACCAACTGCAGCAAGGGCAATTCCAACTAGAGATAAGAAACATGAAATTCACCAGCGTGCTACAACATTGGAAGCAGTGCCCAGAGAGGTATTGTCCTCTTCGTCCTTGGAGCTGTTCCAAACTCAGTTAGACAAGGCCCTGAGCAACCCAATACGGCTTGGAAGGTAGCCCTGCTCTGAACAGGGGGATTGGAATACAGACCTCTAGAAATCCTTTCAGCTTCAATTATGTCATGATGCTAATATCGTCAAAGGAGGTTAGATGACTAGCTGAAACTAGAGACCTAGTGTTTACATGAAGTAATGCTAGCACAGAGGAATCCCACCCCCAGTAATCGCTGGAAGGGATGGTGTACCCAGAATGCATTTTGTTCTTTCGGCTTTATCTGGTGGGATACAAAATGGAATATATAATCCAGTATCTGATAAAAGACTTCATTTCTTCCTATAAATTTTGCCCTGTAGACTTTCATAACAGTATTATCACTTTTAGGATCTACTCAGACATTTACTTTTTTCCCCTCTCCCAGTGCATAGAAGTCTAGGCAGACTTGGCATTGAAGGATCTTTCTGTATACCTTGCATTACTATATTAAACAGTAACTCAGTACTTGCAGGAATGACTTACACACTGGTTCTATAGCGAGAGCTCGCAAGAATATTCTAGCTGAATCTTGTGCAGGACATTCTTTACTGATAACCATTCTAGCAATTCATTACTATGATCAGCCAAGTCGTTTGCACTCCCTGGCCAACACCCAAGGAACACAGGCAAAAAAGAAAGTCTTATTCACATCCTTATTTTGAAATCTGGATCACAATGATGACATGGTGTAAATAACATAATACATTGTCACTTGTAAGAGATACAAAGGATCAACATAAAATAGGTAACTATGATACCCAGTCTAAAACAGGGTCATCTCTTGCCTGTCCTTCTCCTAGAAGCTTATTTCCAGCTTGAAAAGGACTAAGGTCAGACCTGAAAAATACCATAAGAAATGTTTTAGTCAGCAGGAACACATGGTGCTTTAAACCACAGCATCACGTATTCTTAAAATGGGGAACTTATTCAGGTCACATACAATGGAAAATTAACACAGAAATACTCACTGCTACAAGGAATTCATTACTGGTAATATACACTGATCTGTATCTCCAGAAAATGTAACTGTCCTTTTCTTCTTTCTTTCCACACCTGATAAGAATATCTTCACAGGACAGAAAAATTATTTCACTGCTGACTTAGGAAACACCAATCTGTTAAGCAAGTGGTCAATTCAGATTTGGCAACACAGGAATATTCATACAGACATCCATAAGTATTGGCAAAATCGCTTGCTTGATTGCGAGAGCAAGTGTCTCTTTTTTTTAATGTGGTTTCATAAACATGTGCTGAGGATAGTATCTGGGGAGGATTGTCTCTGAGGCTTTCTTGGATGCTCTCTTTATTGGGTATGGGAGGCTTTTTCAGAATAAAAGTATGTCATCATCCTGAATCCTTTGGTTCCTAGGACTTTCACGTTCTAGGATCTTTCTATAGGTGGTTTGGAACTTAAGTCTACTCTCAGGAAAAGGAAATACACAGTGTCTTTTTCCTTAGGTCCTATAACTCTGCCTCATGGGCCCTTCCAGGCTACCAAAGTTTCATATCTCAAGAGAGTCCACCGTTTTAAATGACTTCTTTACAGTAAGCTACAGCCTTAAGAAGGCTTGATCCCAAATGGTTTTTTAAACCAGTTTCTCTTGGTGTGAAGTCTGAAATCAATCACTTGCACAGATTCGGCCAAAATAAATGTGGCAACAGCTCCCCAGCAAAGGAGCATACCTTAGGAAAGAGCAGTGGTAACACATACATTGAGTCTCTTTGCAGAGTAAAGAGCAGAGCCTGAACGACTGCTGTGGAAGTGTCGGAATGGCTTTGCAAGGACAGCTAGCACAGCATCCTCCAAACTCCTTCTGTGTTGACTTTATGGACAATATCCAATTCTTTCACAGGAGCAACCTTTTAATTTTGTATAGGCCCTCCAGAAATGACAAAAGGTAAACCACTTGTGAAATCCATGCACTACCTGAAGTGCATGTGTACCCAGGCATAAGAATGAACACAAATTACCAGCACTACTTCGGAGAACAATCAAAAATCCGACTCTTGTTCCAGGAAGCATCCATGCATTTATTTATTGCAATGCCATTTTCCCTCTGGATGCATGGCTTGGTGTATATGTTACTGTTCCAACACTACCAACCAACAACTTTTGCAGTGTTAACACGGATAATATCATTTATCAATCACTCCTAAAGCCTCTTCTCTATGTTTGCAGTGTGTGCCTCTTACAAAATTAAGACTCCCATGTATATGTTAGAAGATATGCTGGTATTCTCCAAGGATTACCAAACACAGGTCTACCCTATGCAATGCTTGCATAGACCTTTGGCTGGAATAAATGCATGAGGTCCAGTTCTCTTTGTGTGTACTGCAGTAAGCCCTAGGACCATCAGAAATCACGTATCCCATGAAGTTTTGAAACAGAGAATGGAGCTAGTCATTATGTAATAAACCCAACAGATGCCAGAAATAGACACAGTGAACAGATGCATTTCATGTGCACCTAGGAGTAGAACTAGGGCTGTGCCCTTCCATCTTCCCAAACTGGCTTAATGTGCTCTCCACTAGCTGAAAACTTTCTGGGTTACCCATCTTTTGTTGGACAGCCACAAGAGGGCAATACTTCAAACAAAATCTCTCTGTGATACACGGCTCCAAAATACAGTGCTGTAGGGATAGTCAAGTGATGATGTGCTAATACTAGCCAAACGAATGCACCTCCTGCCTGTGAGATGCTCCCTTTCTGGAACTTCTAACCTGAGACCTTACATCTAGATCCCAGTGCTGATAATCCAATCCTGTCACAATGCAATGTCTGGCATTCTGCTAAACCATACATTGCTAGCCATCAGCATGAAGTACGTGGTAAAGCTAACTATCTCATCAAAATGCACACGTCTAAAAGGTAGTGGTGTAGTTGTATGTGAAAGTATAAACAAGTTCAAGGAGAGTTTCACGTCATGTACCTTAGAAACCTCTTTTAGGTTGGGATGCATTGCCCTTTCAAGGTGAGAGTCTCCCATGACTATGGAGAGAGCTTTGGGCTGCTGGCTCTCAGTGACACCTCTAGTTTTCAGATGTGTCATTGTAGGCATATTCTTAGTTGTACCGGGTAATTAAAAGTAGAAACATAGGACAGTATCTGAGATATGTTCTTAGCCATATCTAATGAGGCCTTCCAACTAACCAGGTTGGTTGTGATGTTGTTAGCCCAAGACTACAAAGGTCTAGGCTTGTGAATATGATGTTACTGATCCTCAAGATGCTTGTGAACTGTATGTGCCACTATTATGTACCAAATGCAAATGCCGACTTTAAGGCCTTAGGAAAATATCAGCAATTACCAAAAGCGTCCTCAGCTGTGTCTGTATTATGCTGTTCTTTTTATCAGCTTTGTCATACGGTTACCAAGGCCTAGTGAATTTTACCTAAGTAGAGAAATATTTCATAAGAATAGCATTACTAGCCTCTCTCTATTCTAGATACTGAAATATTCAGTCCATATGCAATAATTGCAGTACTTGTGAAGTATTACTCAGGAAAAAAAAAGAGGCCTTTAGCCCAGTTGCAAGTAGATGTTACATATTGCTTGTAAAAAGGATATTCGTTCTCCCAGCAAAAAAAAAAAAAAATCTCAGGAGTCTATTTGGAGAATACATGCATGCACTAGTTGATGACATGCTGGGCCCAAATAATCCCAGGCCTGTTGGGGGAGCAATTTAAATAAAAAGTTTTGAACACACATCTCTGAATTCAGTGAGTCCTTGGAAAAATAGTTCTTCCTTTGAGCCCTGCTTTCCAGGTCAACACCTCTCAGTGGCATTTTTGGCTGCAGAAAACTCAGCCCTGGCCCTCTTGGCCCACCAGGAGAGTCTCTCTCCCTCTGTCACTTCAGAGGCCTCGCTCTGGCCAAGTCCTGCAGCACACTGCCCCCCTGCAACTCTCAGTTGTCTCTAATCTGCATTCAAACTGCAGATTCCCTACCAAACTCCTGCCCTGCCAAAGGCACTTGCTCTCCAAAAGGCTCTCAAAGGTCAGGATGTTTGGGGCAACTGAAGTCTTCTGGAGTTTCATCTCGATCCACAGTGCAGCAACCAGGACAAGACAAATAAGCAGCCATTCCCCCTGGTGCCCAGCCACACGCTTTTACATCTATACACTCATTATTATCGCAATTTCCTGGCTGTTTTTTTTTTTTTCCTAGTTTTTGAATCCTAGCTTTGGATCTCAAAGCAAATAGAAAGCTCGGAAGGAGAGGAGAAGTCTTTTTATGCATGCCATACTGCTGTTGAGATTTGTTTAGGCCTCTTCTTTGCACTGTGCATGCTACTGCATTGTGTAACCCTGCAGACTGGTGCTTCCACCGAGGGTCGTCGGCCTTATAGCTGAGGAGCCGTCACTATGGGGTTTATGTAGGCAGCAGAGGGGCAAGTGTTTGTCTGGAGAAGGGCTTTGTTCAGCCCTCTCATGCCACACCAGGACTATGTTCCTGGAGTAATGCGATCAAAGCAATCTGATTTTGACTAATAGTGGGATTAATGAGCTTTGTCAGGTCTTGAGCTGTCCAGCTAAGGATGCTCGTTATGACCCCAGGCCAATTACAGACTTAGCTGCTGCCTTTAGACATGGGGCTGAGAACAATCCTTTTTTCTTTCATGGCCATTTGTGTTTCAGACATAGAGACAAGATGCTCTGAGGTAGTTCTGTTGCAAGGGAATAATCCCTCACTGCAGCTCACATTGCAGGTGGGCTCCATCCTCCCTGCTAGGCTCCCTCAGAATGTTCTTTATTCTAAAATTAAATTAAAAACTGGGTTTCTAATGAAAACTTTGTCCCCTATTTTCCAGGTTCTGCAAAGGAGATGGAGTAGCAAGAAGAAATCTGCAGAGTAGGAGGCCTGGGACAGCAGAAGAAGACAGGGAAACTTGTGAATTGGCCTTATCTTTGCCAGAAACCATTTCTGAGTTTACTGCCTTTGCTATGTAGACCAAATTGGTCAGTCAGCTGTGTATCATCCCAGCAAAAAACAGAGTAGTTCAAAACCAGCTCAGTCCAGGCAGTTTTAAAGCTGCAGCCCCACTAGTGCAATGCAGGCAGCTCTGTTTGACCCATCATCTTTAAATGAAATAGATTAGACCAGGGTCTCTGTGGGTTTTTGGAGATACAGCAAAAGCATTGTAGAGATCCTGCCAGTTTTCACAGGCTGCTTTTCCTTCAAGGCAGTCTCTCACTGTCCCTAGATTAGAGCAATAATCACGTCTCACTGTAAGATGAGAGAGCTGCTAATTTCAAGGAGTGAAAGAACTTGAGATTTTAATGATGCACACTGGAGCCAATTTAAACACACTCGCAAACTCACTTGCCAAGTTGCATCATTGCAATTTGTCAGGCACAAGTTTCTTAACTGTGCCCACGGAGACCTTACTAAAATCATCCTAAGTCATTTCCTGGAAAGACAACCAATTATATTAAATTGCTTGCCTTGAGTCTTTAGACACAGGCTCCTTAAAGCTGTAACCTACCTGGAATTTGCATTTGGCTTCCTTGTCAAAGTCAGAGTGATTAGTTCAAATCAATACATGTAATAATCTGCATAGTGTTTCCGCAGAGAAAAGCAAAGGAAATCACAGACATTTCCCCTGGAGGAAAGGTAAAGCTTAAAAAAAGAAACTAGGAAATTACAGTTTCACAATTACAGGTGAAGCAATTAAAAAAAATCTGAAATTCCACAGTTTTTTTCTTATGGCTATGTTAGCATCCGTCAAATATTACTAGTCATCCGTTAATAAGTTTCAGCCAAACGTGCCTGTTTTCCACAGTCTCTCCATTTTGCCTCACCAGCACAAAATGTCTTCTTAAAGGCACACACCTTAATGCTGAGAGAAATTAAACTGGCAACTGAGGAATCCAGTGCTGAAGTCCATCACTTCCACAATTTATGAAACAGGTTGCCCCTTCCGGAAAAAAAAAAAAAAAAAAAAAGAACTTTAATAATAAAATAATTGAAATTTGACAGTATACATAATCCAGCCCAACTTGTTCTCTCTCCTGCCACCTCTCTCAGGTTATTAGGCAGAGCAGAGGGGTTGCCTTGGGCAGCAGATTAGTAATGGCAGCAAAATTGCCAAGACCCCAACAGAGCACTATCCTGGAAAATTTCAGTGGGGCATAAATGGAGGTGGTCACGGAAGGAGTGGGGCAGGGAGGGAAGAACAGACCCTCCCCAAACTGGCAACTGTGTCCTTGTTTTTTGCTGTATCCTTAGCAGCGGGTAGTAAATTCCAGCTCTTCAGGGCTGTCCCTGCACAACTCTGTGGCCTCCTTTCAGGTTTGGCAACAAAATTCAACTGCCGAGAAGCCTGTCAGCCAACCCTTCAAGTCTGCCAGTGCAACTCTCATCCTAAACCTTACCCAACAAGCACCCCATAGTTCCATTAAGAATCCCAAATCCTGTTTTCCACTGCCATGTTCCCTACGAGATCCAAGATCAACAATACCTCCAGCCCACCTCCTCCATATGTGTCAACTCACAGACCCAAGTGAGGGCTGCTACCTACAGACTTGGAAATAGAGAGTTCAGTCCCCTGTCCTGCAAAGACCTTTGGCATCTCAGATGGTTTTCACACAATGTCAGACCATGCAGACATACCACTTGCCCCCACCCGTGAACATGACCTCTAACCTTATTATAGTGCAATGCCTTTCAAACTGAAGAACTCAGCACTGAGGATAAGCTGGCTGCTGTTGCAAGGCCATGGCTGAAGAAGGTAGAGTCCAGGGGGTGGGGGAACCTGGATGTGTTGGTGGCCGGACAGGCTACAGCCAACACCGAGGTGGTCTGTGAAGTAAGTGCCAGGGTCTGGCTGAGCTCCTGGAGCAAGGACTCAGCTGAGGAAGACTCCAGGGGCTGTTTGGGGAAAGAATGGTCCCGCTGTGGTGGCCTGGTTAGGTTGTGCGTGAGGACACTGACTCTGGATGGAGAGAAGGCAAAGGAAGGGAGGAGAGGACTAAAAGGAGAAATGGCTCAGCCTAGCAGGAGGAGAAGAAATGAGTAATTGGAGCAAGTGACAGAAGTGAGCGTGAGAAGCGCAGTTTAGGGCACTACCTAGATAAGCTCAAACAGCTGGAAGTCCAGACTGGCACTCAACCTAGCCTCCACAGGTAACGACACAGACTGTGAATGCTCGTAATGGCAGAACTGAGCTGAGGCCAGGGTTTACCTTGTTTCAAGCAATGACAGGCTGTGAGGCGATCAGAAATTGCAAAAAAGTCATTTGCGCATCCTCTGCAGACATGTCCCTCGTTTGTAGCTGGCTAACTCTGCTCCTAAATTCACTGTTTCCACCATTCTTTTATTTCTGCCTGAAGTCCAGCTGAGCCCCTTCAGTTTTGGGCCATAGCCACCTGCTGCTATATCAGTCTGCCCTCACCCCCATGCATATCTGAAGACCTCTTTCCCAAAAGCTGTTCCTGTGAGGTAATTACATACTCAGTTATTTCCAGCTGATAAACCTCATGTGCTTAGAGATGCATGTGATGGACACACATGCAGAATTACCACTACCTTAATAGCCCCGGTATTCCTCCACGCATCCCACAGTGCCTCCATCTTCCCACAGGTCCCCTTCCCGCTTCCAGCACAACATCTCCCAAGGAAAAATAAATAAATAAATAAATCATCTCTGTAAGTGCTCCTATTCCCAGGTTTTTAGCACTTCCTTTTAAACCAACTGCCCAGCTAGTCAGCTGGTATAGTTTGACTTTGATCCATTGTTACATCTGAGATGGAGAAGCACTTCCAGTTTCCAAAGCATTTTTCATACCTACTTTCTTCTCTAGCTTCATTTAATTCAAAACACACTCTGTTATTACATACTATATGACTGTATCGCAATGTCTATTGTATACATTCTGAAATATCTAATAATTTCTTTATTGAAATTAAATGATTCAAAGTGAAGCATTTTGATTTTTCTCAATTGAAATTTAGCATAATAGACCCAGAAGACATTTCAGTGTTTCAACATTGCTCTCTCATGCAAAAGGAAGATTAGAGAAGTAGGAATTCACCATTGAAGAGAAACACTATTTGCCCAAAGATGGGAGATCTTTGGAGAGCAGCCTCCACCAGGAATATCAATGACTCCCCCAATGCTTCTGATCTTCCTTCTCTTTCTGCAGGTGTGGGAGTGAGGGCAAATTTAAGATAGCATTTAAAATACCAGCAGGAAATGAGTGGAAATGGAAAATGTCCCACTTCCCTGTAAGATGAGTTTGCAAGAGAGAGATGATGAATTATCTTCTTGAACGGCCTGTCTCCTTCCTTTACTACAAAGGCAGCTTAGACAACTAGATTAGATTTAGTCACCTAACTTTTAAATAGCTTAACTGCAGGGAGATGAATCCCATCTGCTGTATAGACATGTGGCATGTGCTCAAGATCCATGATGGGTCTGGATCTACTGCACAGCTATGTCCAGGAGATGCATTTCACATTCTCTGAAATATCACACTGAGCTGCACTGTGTGCTGTTCTGACTGTCTTTATGTGCACAGTAAACTATGCACATCCCGAAATCTGGGATGCATGGAGCCTAATCAACATGACATGGAGAAAGCATGTGTGAAATTGCACGTGCATGTGTTTAAAAAGAAAAATAAAAAATCCTGCCCTGGAAATCCACCAGCCTTACCCTCCCAAGCCTGCAGTTCTGCGCCATGGCATCACACCGTATTTCCATACCACAGCAATGCAGGAGGCCAGGCTCCATGATTACTCTTTCAAATGCTCATAGGTGTGAAACACTTGGGGAAAACATACGGGAAGACTTCCTTACTGAGCTTTAGCTGTATGCAAGTGACCTATTTAAAGCTAATCAGGCTTCCTCTGTGTTCATCAGAGAGAAAGAAGTTAGCATCTTCACAGAGTGCTTCTTCCTTAGGGTGGGTTGAATCATCTCCAGGAGCTGCCTGTCTCTCTCCATTGAGTACAGAGGGGGTTTAGATGACTAGATTAGATTCAGACAAAGCTTTTACATACTTCCTGGTAGATGACATGAGTGTTTTCACCCACAATCCTCCCTAATTTCTCCCTTTTATCTCTACTGAGAGATCTCAAACCACCCAGGCACCAGCATGAGGTACTTCAGTAGGATGCCTGAATTTAGGCGAGATGAACTGAATCCTAAGAGTCAGTTAGTCTAACACAAACAGATAATGTAACTCCCTGTATTTCTCTTGTTGGCAGATGTTGAACTTTTGACGTATTTGGTGACATAATTAATACATTCATAATGGATAATTTGCTGAAGGAGCACAGTAACTTAATTACTGCAAGGTGGAAGTTTCACAGTTATTCAATTCACCTCACAGAAGAAAACCCTCTTGTCTTCCCTTTACTCTGCTTCCCAAAATACTTGTGCTGCCTCCCCAGCTATAATACTGGATTGTGTCACTTCCTCCTTTACCTATGGATGTCCCCTTGTATGATTTTTCATAATTAACTTGTGCAGGAGAATTATGACAATTTTCAGAAAAGTTTTTTAAAATATAGCGCCCTACTATGGCTAAAGAAAATCCAACAAATAAAATAGCCATCTTCAACTTACCGGAAAACATCAGCACCAGCGTATACACATTTATATACACTCAGGTTTGTGCCTTCGCCATCTGGTGGCAAAGCACGATCATAGCATGTCCACAGAGCTGAGAAAGTTTTTGGACCGTATATATTTGTTTGAAAATGGGGATTCTAAATAAGTAGGATGGTTGAGAAAGTTTCCGTTTTTCAATGTTTGTTGATAATACCATCAGTTATATATATACACATCATTTGGAGAGCTTCTATTTTGTAAATAGGTGATACTTATTGTTTACTGCTGCTACTTGTTTTAATGTATTATCTTGCATTATATTGTACTGAACAACATTGCATTGCATCATATCTGAGTGTTGTGGCACAAAAATATCCGACATGCTCTTTTCAGATAGTTGACTATGCATCTAGTCATAGGCTTGAGCAAAAGGCTGTCCCAGCTTATTCCAGTCATAGGTGGGCACATTGATTTATCTCACCCAAATTTAAACCTCTGCAGCAGATTTGAGTCCATCTGACCTCACCAATCTAATCTTCCTTTAAGGTTAATAAAAAAAAAAAAAAAAAAAAAAGCACTTCTTGGGCACTGTTCATCTTTTCTTAGAAGAGACATCTTCATAGCCTGGGATCCATGAATCTTCTTTGTAAACTATGAAGAACACAAGATGCAGAGCTTAGGTGAAGGCGATTACTTCTGAGATCATATACCTTATATCATAGACAGCCAAAGCACAGACAGCAAAAACCTCACATCTTGTCCTTCCAACTGGGGAATCCAAGTCAGTGAGTGTAATTATAACCCGGTTACTTTCTCATGTATCCTGAAATATTGGAGCTGAGAAAGATATCTGAGCCATATTACATACTAAGATCAAATTAAAAAAAAAAGTACTTCTCTTTTTCTTTTTTCTAACTCTTACATTGTGTAGGAGGGGATTTACTAGTTGCACTGGATAGTATGAAATTTGCATTTTCCTGGCCTTAGAAATTAGTAGCTGAAAGATCTATTTCCCATCTCTAGCTTCTTTGCTATGAAGGATGGCCATTCATTTTCTTACACCCACTGCTTAATCCTGCCTGCTACAACACTGGATTTCAACACAGGTGGAGTTGCTTGCTTTCTCAACTGGGAAGTAACATCTGTGTTCACTTTGGAAGTTCTTGTATGAGCCAAGCATAAGTTGCTATGTAATTGCTTGCAAGTTTTTTTTTTTTCAGTAAGGACTGGATTATTTACCAGATTTGCTTATAGACCCTTGATCTCCAGATGTCTATACCTACATATAGAAGCTCCATTGTTAACCAGATGAAAGCCTGTTCAGATCTCCTTATTTTTCAGAGTGCTGGGTATTAGCAAGAGTGGAATAAATCCAAATCTTCTCAACATTTTGGAAAGAGACCATCTCTGCTATACAAAACAGAAATAACAGAGATAAAGTCTGTTTCTATTTAAAAGTAGACTGAAATTTAGCAAAACATCATTTCAGGACAATGTGGAACTAGAATGTTACAGTCTAGGAATCCTAGAATAGCCTCATTTTCACACATGTTCTTTGTGGCTTGTATGTCCAATTTATTGATAGAATTGATACAGCAGCAGCAGATTGTAGTGATGTATTCTTCTGTGCAAACAAATTGCATTTACTTACCTTTGGTTTAATAAAGACATGATAAATGAAAAAGAATGTGAATTTAACTCTTTTCATAGTCGTGGAGTTTAAGTGCAGTTGACAACTACTCTGGAATATCATTGTAATCCCATGCAGACAAATGCATTTGAAACCTTCATTTCAGGATGTGTAGAATGATAAGCTCAGGAGGCTGCAGCCAGGGCCTGTCCCTCTGGCCCTGAGCAAGGTGGGCAGAGAAGACCTAGAGATGGCAGCTGAGTTCAACCAAGAGTCCAGATGACCAGGAGAGTTCATGGTGATGAAGCAGGTATGAGGTCAAGCTGAGAAGTCAGCCTGCGGGTCAGAGTCAGGATCAGGTAACCAGGGACAGAGACAGTCCAGTGCCTACTGGGCAGGCCCAAAGTGACAAGATAGGTCCAGGGTCAAGCTGGGAAGTCAGTCCACAGGGCAGGGTCCAGAGCAATGGAGTCTGCACGCTGAGCTGAGCTGAGCTGAGCTGGAGATCAGTGCTCCTCTAGGGTAGCTCAGACAGAAACTGAAGGCCCGGGGTTGAGCTTAAATGGGGCTCCTGGGCCCATGGGCAGGAGGTGCAAGTGGCTGCCTCAGGCGAGGATGATCAGGCCCATTAAGGCCTATTAGTGCCCTCAGACCCTGGAAACAGTAGTAATTGAAATGCTCACAAGCATATGTAATTTTGATTTAAGAATTCAAAGAACTGGGAAATGTTACTACCTCTTTAAGGTCTGTCAGAGACTATTTCTTCTGTTTCCAGTCTCATTTAGCCTACTTCCCACTAACAGCTCTTGAACATTGATACATATGTATTTACCATTATTAGACTGTGACTTAGTGGCATTCATAGTGCTCCAGCTTCACACTGGAACAATCTAGGTAGATAATGTATGTTACAGCTGGTTTGGGATAACACAGACAAGTGATTACATTTCAGAATGGCATTTTGGATGAAATCAGTATTGTCCTCGTTGACCAAAGGAAGTAAGCTGTTCACCGCTAGCGGGAGCATATGATCATGATCGGTTTTTGCCAGTTGTTCTCCAGAGTGTATCAAGACAAGATTGCTTACCTAATGTGAACAAATATCTGAGCAAAACGGTAGGAGAAAATTACACCACAGTAGCTGAGTTCCTCCTCCCAGAGGTCTTAGACCTCTGCTGCTCAGTCATCACCCCCAGGACTGTGGCCAGTCTCTTAGCAGAGAGCAAAGCTGTCTCGTTTGGTGGCTGTGCTGCCCAGATGTACTGTTTCTCTACATTTTGCACCAACGAATGTTTCATTCTGGCTGTGATGGCATATGACCAGCTGGAAACCACTGCTATACGAAGCCGTCATGTCATGAAGTCTCAGCATCCAGCTGTGACTTGGTTCTTATTCTTGTGGGTCTCTAATCTCAATGATACACAGCAGCTGTGCCTTTTGGGTGTCCTTCTGCCATTCCAGCATCACCAATCACTTCTGTGGTGTGGTACCCCTGATGAGCCTCTCCTGCTCTGACTTCGGGGTTAACAAGATCATCCTTGCAGCATTTTGCATCTTAGGTGACATCTTTGTCATACTGGAGGTATGCATTTTGCTACATCTACATCATCTCTGCCATCCTGAGGTGTCACTCCAGCGATGGAAGGCACAAAGCCTTCTCCACCTGTGCATCCTGTGCACTTGATAGTTTTTGCCATATCCTTTGGCACTCCAGCTACACACCCCACAGCTCTGGCTCCTTGCCTGACCAAGACCAGGTGATATCTGTGTTTTATACAATGGTAAGCCCCACAGTCTACAGCTTGAGGACCAAGGAGGTAAATTAGCACTGAACAGACTGTTACATGGAGAAAATTGTTTGTCAGTCAATAAAACCTCCAAAGGAGTTGGAACAGGTGCTTAAAAAATTAAAATGATGAGTACAGCTGTTCATGGAAGAATTTACTCTGAAATAATTGCTCATTATGCAACAGAAGTAGGAGAAAAGTGAATGCAGAGTGAAGAAAGAAATAACTGTAATATTAAAATCTTTTCTGTAATAGCAAGAGCTACAGCTTTACTGTGAGAAAGTACAATTGTGACACTTTTGAAGGTGATTAGTTTCACCTAAGTTTTTACTTTCAAGTTTGATGCCTTGAAGACATCCTAGCTTTGTTTTCAACTGTTGCTAACTAGTATCAGTTCAGCAGTATCGCTTCCATGTTCTGTTTCCATTCCCTTACCTCATACATCCTTGTAGTCTTTTTTTTCCTGACTCCCAGTCTGAAGGTGATCATTAACCTTTCAGTAAAACCGGGTCACATTCATCAGGCACCTTAAACTGTTTACAGTATTAGTGATGTGGGAGACTCGAGTCTTCCATGCAAGAACAAAGTTACCACACAGCAGGTGGTCCTGAGGGACAGCCTACCCTCTTTTGTTGTGGGTGAATATCCTTGAACCAATTCACATTCATCACAGGCTAAAAATGTGCACACAGAAGAATTTTTTACAAATGCTGAGGCTGGGATTCATCTTACTTAAGTTTAGACTTCTGTTAATGAGCTGCCAAAGCATAAACCAAACTTGTAGGCTCTTTCTATAGCTCATGAAGGCAAATAAAAGTCTGTTTGCCTCCATAGTTTGATCACACCTGTCTCTGTCTCCCTTGAAAGGTCTATATTTATATCTATGAATTACAGGAAGAGTGTAGAGTGACCAGCTCAGGTTTATGGAATTATTTCAAGTCCACGTTAATGCAGCTTAATGCTGCCCTGAGTTCTGGTTTTGGATCACATTCCATCTGACTCAGGGAGCTGGCTCGTAGAGAACAAAAAGCCACTGGCTTCAGTAGAGAAAGACTTCAGTCACATGGCCATGGAAGTAGCACAGAGAAGGAAACGGAACTTGCTGTAACACTGCCTCAATACACAGAGTTATTAGACAAATGGGTGTAAGACCATTTTTCCCTATCCTTAGGAAGGACTGCAAGTAAAGGTGCCATAAAAAGCTACACTCCCTCTCACTGGGGGTCATCACTCAGAGCAACCCATTCTGCCCATCCTGAACCACTTAGACCCCTTAATGTGTAAATGTAGTGTCTGAGCAAGAAATATGTTCCACTCTTCCGTATCCATAGATTTATCATTAAGACTGACAGGTGTTATTAAACAATAACCAGTCAGCTCCCAGAGCAACTCTGGCAGCATCTAGAAGTACAAATTTTCTGCAAGCAAACATTTTCACACTTCCTAGAATACCATGGAGGTTTCAGATATTCCTGACTAGACTGTGAGAGAGGACTACAGCAAAGAAAGATAAATAACCCAGACAAGCAATACCTGTTGATCCACTTTTAACCCAGCTATCTCCTGAACACCACAGCTTTCACGTAGTCTAGAAGAGAACTCCGGAAGCCATTACATTGCCAGTCTAATCCAGTCTGGAAGAGGACTCGGTCCAATGCAAATACATTGCAGACCTCATGGTGCAGCCCAAACAGACGAGCTTCCCTCACTCATCGTCTTACACATGGCACTGCACATTCATTGTCCCGGGAGTCGCCCCCACTCCACAACACGAGCAGCCACTGTAAGCACAGTCTAACCAGGGCTGCATTACCTGGGACATTTCTGCCTGCCTAAGCCCCACTGATGACTTTCCCTGCTAGGGACAGTCAGAGCAGATCACTCTTCAGCTGAGTAACACAATTCAGCTCTCTGCTCTGAAGGCCAACAGTTTGTCGAACAACCTCTAAGCCCTCGAAGTAGCACAAATAAGCTAGCTTTTCTGGCAGGTAGAGATGTCCTTAAACTCATGCCAGAATCAGGGGAAGGGTCTTTGTTCATATGTCTCAAAGGCTCCTCAGCTTCCCTGAACAGCTTTCTTCATCATCTTATCGTAAAGTAATTTCAGTAAGTGTCCAGTGATATTGGAAGAGCAGAGAGAGGTTAATGGCAAACTGTTTACTAAAGCATGATATCTATGTCAACATCTTCCAATAGACCATTATTTTTCTTTTCTTCAAAAGAGTTAATTATTCAAGGATCTTAGAAGAAAAATATATGTGGGATTAGGTGCAAGTGCAAAGGCAGTGTTAAGGCAGAGGCACCAGAACTCTAAGCAAATCACCAGCAATTACCTACTTGAAGAATTTTCTATCTGCATTTGAAGAAAAATCTACCCCGATGGATGGACACATAATCTGAGCCTGGATAGTCCACAGATGAACAGGTTATCACAGCAAAATATATGCTCCACAGATGAGCAGGCTGCCTGAAACTAGATGGTCCATGAGACAAAGGGGTTATCTAACAAAGGACACGAGTCCAAGGGTGGATGTGTTATTAGAGACAACAGGAATCTTCTGTGGAAAAAACAGCTAACTGTGTATCAGGACTGTGGATTTTAATGAGAGGAAGAATTATCAAGTTTGGTCATAATTAATAACAGAGGTGAATTCACATCCAGATGGCATACTTAAACTCCACGGAGTTGCATTGCAGTTCTTCAGAGTCAGATAAGCAGAACTGATTACTCTGATATCTTACACTGTACTGCTATTTACATGAATATGGTCTTATTATTATTAAAAGAATTTATATTAAAGTTTGCAGTCTAAAGCTTTGTTAAGCTTTGTTTGTGAGTTGATAGGGACAGACATGACCAGGGTTCACTGAATTTGCTAGGACACTTATGTCATCAGTTTCACTAGTAAAAAGTACTAAGGGCAGGAATGAGACGGGCATGTCCTATAATCAATGACAACAAAGACACCCTTAGAGGATGATTCCTTCTGCCTATCACACTTATCTTAAGATGAGATGAATTGTCCTCTGAAGGTGATATTGCTTCCTTTGTCTATAGGGGGAGCCTAGAATAGATGTTGACTGGACCCCTAACCAAGGGTAGGGGAAATTAATTCACAGAAAGATTCTTCATTACAGTGCATCTGCTGAGACTCCTAATTAAGGCCTGGTGTCTTGCAGGAGATCTAATTTACAGACATTAAACTGCATCGAGAGTCATAAATACACCAAGTACTTCAGTAACACCATTTTTCTGAAGAAAGAATTCCAAAGCGGCAAGCTGAGTGTTAGAATATCACATTTCATATTGAAGTTGTTTCTCAGCGTGTCACTCCACTAATGTTTCACAACCCCCAGGCTGCAAGTCAGCTGCAACATATAGGGAAAAGAAGGAGCTGTTGCTCCAAAGGCAGTACTGAATGGCGTAGTTCTGCAAACATCGAAGCAAAGAACATTTATCTGGGCATTTGTCTGGAGCAGGGAGGGGCTCTATTGCAAGTTTGAAGTTCTAAAGTTTTTCTATTTAGATAAATCTTCTGATTTGTTTCAGTAAGATGTCTTTGAAGTGAAGAAGGAAGTTACTCACTATTACGAAGGTACATGAAATGTTTGTAGCTGTTGAAATAAGAGTTTATTTCTGGGGTCAATACGGCATAAAATATCTCGCACCTTCATGCAAGGAAGGTAGGCCTATTTCTTCATTTTAGAGATCAAAAAGATCATTTTCAATCTGCAGATAGAATCATAGAATAATTTAGGTTGGGAAGGATTTCTGGAGGTCATCAAGTCCAACCTCTTCCTCAAAGTGCTGAGTTATGAGTGCTGAGGGAGCTGGTGGACGTTATTGCTAAGCCACTCTCCATCATCTTTGAAAGGTCATGGAGAACAGGAGAGGTGCCTGAGGACTGAAAGAAAGCCAGTGTCACCCCAGTCTTCAAAAAGGGCAAGAAGGAGGACCCAGGGAACTACAGGCCAGTCAGCCTCACCTGCATCCCTGGAAAGGTGATGGAGCAGCTCATGCTGGAGGCCATCTCCAAGCATGTGGAGGACAAGAAGGTGATCAGGAGTAGTCAGCATGGCTTCACCAGAGGGGAAATCATGCTTAACCAATCTGATTGATAGCCTTCTATGATGGAATGACTGCCTGGGTAGATGAGGGGAGAGCAGTGGATGTTGTCTACCTTGACTTCAGCAAGGCTTTTGACGCTCTCTCCCATAACATCCTCATAGACAAGCTCAGGAAGTGTGGGTTAGATGAGTGGACAGGGAGGTGGATTGAGAACTGGCTGAATGGCAGAGCTCAGAGTTGTGATCAGTGGCGCAGAGTCTAGTTGGAGGCCTGTAGCTAGCGGTGTCCCCCAGGGGTCAGTACTGGGTCCAGTCTTGTTCAACTTCATCAGTGACCTGAATGAAGGGACAGAGTGCACACTCAGCAAGTTTGCTGATGATCCAAAGCTGGGAGGAGTGGCTGATACACCAGAGGGCTGTGCTGCCATTCAGAAAGACCTGGACAGGCTGGAGAGGTGGGCAGAGAGGAACCTCATGAAATTCAACAAAGGCAAGTGCAGGGTCCTGCACCTAGGGAGGAATAACCCCATGCACCAGTACAGGTTGGGGGCTGACCTGCTGGAGAGCAGCTCTGCGGAGAAGGACCTGGGAGTGCTGGTGGACACCAAGTTAAGCATGAGGCAGCAATGTGCCCTTGTGGCCAAGAAGGCCAATGGTATGCTGGGGTGCATCAGGAAGAGTGTTGCCAGCAGGTCGAGGGAGGTGATTCTCCCCCTCTACTCAGCCCTGGTGAGGCCACATCTGGAGTACTGCGTCCAGTTCTGGGCTCCCCAGTACAAGAGGGATGTGGCACTACTGGAGCAAGTGCAGTGAAGGGCTACAAAGATGATTAGGGGACTGGAGCATCTCTCTTATGAGGAAAGACTGAGGGAGCTGGGCCTGTTTAGCCTAGAGAAGAGAAGGCTGAGAGGAGATCTTTCAATGTGTACAAGCATCTGAAGGGAGGGTGTCGAGAGGATGGAACCAGACTCTTTTCAGTGGTGCCCAGCGACAGGACGCGAGGCAATGGGCACAAACTGAAACACAGACACTTCCATCTGAACATGAGGAAAAACTTTTTCACTGTGAGGGTGACAGAGCACTGGACCATGTTGCCCAGAGAGGTTGTGGAGTCTCTATTTCTGGAGATATTCAAAAGCCGCCTGGATGAGGTCCTGTGCAACGTGCTCTAGGTGACCCTGCTTGAGCAGGGGGTTGGACTAGATGATCTCCAGAGGTCCCTTCCAACCTCAGCGATTCTGTGATTCTGTGAAAGCAGGTTCAGTCAGATCAGATTGCTCTGGCCCGATCCCGTTGAATTTTAAATATCAGCACAGATGGAGATTCTACAGATTTGCACCTAATCCAGTGTTTGATCACTCACGTTGGGGCAGGAGAGGGAAATTTCCTCCTTCAGTTTCCCAAGTAGTCCATGGAAGAGAGCAACCTGTTGATAGCAAGCTCATTGAAGCCCTTTTCTGAAAATTAGCTGGGCTAGTTGCTGTGCTTTAGGGCAGAAAATGTTGGGTAGGCTGGAGATAAACAACAGCCAACTATGCAAAGACAACTCAGTGTGTAAAGACAGTCTGGTCTTTTGTGCATCTAAGCAGGGTAAGCATTTTCCTCACTTAAACTGTGTACCTAACCATTATAGGCTGGTTTTAATCCTGCTGTCTGCTTCTTGAAATGGGCAAGTACTTCTGAAGATTTGGCTCAAGGGGGGAATAAACTGGCTTGGTACGTACAGTATCTTCTCTTGCCTTTCTGGATGAAACAGGTCAGTAAGAGAATAGTTTTGTACACATGTAATACCTTGAAGCCTATGCTAGAAACAGACCTCAGCTGCCGCGCAGAAACCCGAATGGGGTGGTTCTACTTTTTCTCTTTTTCTTTTTTCTTTTTTAAAGACAACTTAGCAGCCGGATGGTTTTACGCAGAATCCGCTCCCCTCACCACATTTTCTTGCAGGTGTTTTTTGCCACTAGGGTTGTTTTCACTATCAGCCCCATGACTCTGAGGTGGCAGCAAACTTTGCACTGACCCTCGGGCACCCGAAAAGACCCTTCCTCCAGCAGCATCAAAGTCAGGCTACGTCAGCTCACAGTGGTCCCCCTGGCTCCACGGCCGGCCACTGCCCCAGGCATGAGCCCTGCCGGGCAGCTCGGGGCAGCCCTCCCCTCCATCCCCCCAGCCCAGATGCATGCAGAGCTCATTTTAAATTATTTAAATTATGCAATAGAGGCTTTTCTTCATCTTCTTTAATTTCTTTTCTCTCTCCTGGCTCTCCAGTCAAAGCACCGCTGGCAGCGTGGACACATGCACCCCTCCCACCCTTCTGCAGCGGCAGAGCTGGGGCAATGGGAGGCAAAATGCTTTTGCACTGACCCTGCTGCTGCAAAACCCTTGGCTCGATCCCACTGTGAACAGCAGAGCCTGGACAGCCCGGTTCAGACAGTCCCCGATTTCTCCTGGGTTCGAAGACCCCCCCCAGGCTCTGTTTCCCTCTGATCTAAAGCAATGAAGTTCTGTGCTGCAAAGAAGTGGAAAACTCAATCTGCATCCCACCTGAGGGCAAATTTGGGGGCAAAAGGCTGGAGTTTGTGCTGCACCTTCCCCTGCTCGCTTTGGCCTGCGTCTCCTCCTTCACAATGTCCATCAGCCCGAGGAGCCAGAACCCCCAATCTGCCCCCGCGAGGCCTCCCCTTCCTTATTCATGGAAACACATGCACAGCCCATACAGCTCTCCCCGGCGTGCCACATGCTGCATTTAATACTCTTCCAAGAGAAAAAGCAAAATCCATAGCAGAAAATCTTTTAATTCCTCTGCTGCCGCTCCGAACCAGGTCCCTGCTGCCGAGAGCCCCCCTGAGCTGCCGGCGGGATCCCAGAGGCCAGGGGTCCCCATCGCCTCGCAGCTCCAGGGGGTTTCTCCAGGCTTGGCTGGGCTTTCGCACGCTCCCTGCAGGGAGGAGGATAAACCGGAGTGGTGAGCGGCTGCACGGGGACGAAGCCATCCGGCTCCGAGTGCCACGGAGCATCCTACCTGCCGAGAGCCTCATCCGCCGGACGCGGTAGCCGTGGGTCCTCCAGCAGTGCCTCCCACTGGCTCCGAGCTTGGACAGCATCTTGGTGATCTACTTTGGGAAGCAGAGGGATGGCAGGAGCTCGGCTCACGCTTGCCCCGCGGGAACGGGTACTCTGGAGGCCGGAGAGCCTGTGCCACCACCTGCGTGCAGCTGGGGGAACTCAGCGCTGTGATTTCTGGGCATTTAGAGGGGGAAAAGTGACTTACCAGCGAAACCACAGCCTGCTTTTGGACCAGGTGATGCTTCACTTGCAGTTGCCTGTCAAGAGGGGGAGAAAATCAGCAAGGAGCAAGGCAAGCAGGAGACTTGCATCCCCCTCTCCCAGAGGCACAGGGCACAATCCTGCCATCCCAGCTTCCCCCCCAGGGTCCCCTGCAGCATGGTGTGAGGGAGGATTAAAGCCGAGCACCAAAGGCAGCTCAGCGTTTCCCTGGCTCCCAGAGAGCCTGGAGATCTCTCCCTTCATCTGTGGAGGCACGGAAAGGTCCCCCAGGATGGTGGTGTCATCCCACTGGAGTTGTCTCCGTCTCTCCTGGCCTCCTGCCTTGCAGCCCCTTGCAGCCAAACCCCATCCCGCCAGGAAAGATGGGACTCGGCACAAACAAAAGAGCGGCAAACGAGCCCAGCGGGAGGGCACGTATCGTGCATCTCCAGCAGATGCCCAGCAGCGGAGAGGCAGGAGGCAACGGCTCCCGCGCCACCGTGCACCACCTACTTCTCCAAAACGCCCCAGATCTGCACCTCCATCTGCAGAGCCTCCACGGCCACGCTCTGCTGGACGGACTGCGGGGAGATGCGGGGCAGGGCTCGGCGGGGCGAGCGGTGGCGCAGACCTGGCTTTACCAGCAGTGGCTCGGCGTGCAGCCGCTCCAGCAGCGCCGCCTGTGCCTTGTCCTCCAGGCGCTCCCAGAGGAGGGACTCACACCCCAGCAGCCGCAGCAGGTTGGCAGCGTCAGCGCGGGCATGCAGGGCGCTGCCGAGTGCCAGCAGCAAGTCCACGCTCTGCGCAGGGCCTCTGTCCCACAGGCGCCCAAGCAGCTCCTCCACCACTGCCGCCGCCAGGCAGCCTGCGCCGGGGCCAGGGGCACCGTGAGGGATAATGCGCCTTGGCCAGCAGAGCCCCCTGGCACGGGGACCACATAGGATGGGACGGGACAGGATGGGACGGGCTCACCCAGGCGGACGAGGTTCCGGATGACTTCATACTGCACCGGCGCTCTGCTGCATCCGCGCAGCTGGAACAAAAAACAACTGGCAGAGCCCGGCAGCACCCAAGCACCCGGCGGCTCTGCCACTGCCCTCCGCAGTAACCCAGCTGTGGGCTGATCCTGCACCCCGGGGTCTCCACCCGCACCAAGCAGGCGGAAACCCCTCTAAAGCACATCAGGGACGGGTGCTGCCGCCAGCACTACGTACGTGTTCAGTAGAGTGGCCAGGACGGGCTCCTCCGTACTCCCAAGGCAGCCGAGGGCCTGGGGGGCAGAGCCAGCAAGAGGGGGGTCGGAGCGGGGCCATGGGGCTGGTGCAAAGAAGAAAGCCCGGGCCGGGGTGCCCGGCTGGGGTGGCAGCAGGCGAAGCCCTTCCCTCCTCCCTGTCCCGGCCGCAAAGCAGGGCAGCGCAACCAGGGGCCTCGCCACCCCCCCACGATGCTCCACCGCCCCCTCGCCTGCACCGCGCAGACCTGCACCTGCTGCGCTGGTGAAGCCAGGCCCTCAGTGAGCTCCTGCAAGGCACAAATTCACCGCCAGGGACCGGGGGTCCTGGCCAGGTGAGGGGGCAGCGAAGGCATCGCACCCAACCGAGGACTGACCCCCCCCCCTCCCCCCCGCTTTAAACCACCCTTCAGGTCCTCGGCCAGGCGCGACACGTGGGGGGCTGGCACTGGGGTCGCCCCACCAGATGCGGGCCTGGGCCCCGCCAGGGGGAGATGGGCTGGCTTAGCCCCCTGCTAGCTGGAGAAAGAGCCTGCCGGTGGCTCCGCACCTGGTCACCCATGCCTCCTTTCCAGCGTCTTCCCGCAGGATCCCTGGCGGCGGGACGGGCACCAGCGGCGGCTGCATGGCAGTGCCCCAGGGGGCAGGTTTCCACCCCGTGGGGTCTGAAAGGGGAGAAAAGAGCCCGGTAAAATACCAAGCGGCTGCGGGCAGCGGCGGGGCGTCAGGTGCCGGTACCTGGTGGCAGGAGGGCTGGGGCAGCTGCAGGGGCCGGCCCCGGCGCGCGTCGCAGGTGCCGGCGGGTGTTTCGGGCTCCCAGCCCGTGCTAGGAAGCCCGGGGGCTCTGGGCAGCGCTCAGCAGCCGGCACCTCGAGGTGCCGCTGCGCCCTGCGGTGCACCCCGGCGTGGAAGCCGGGAGCAGAACTGGGGTGATGGCAGAAGGAGCTGTTACACTGTCACGCTATGAAGGTTCCACAGCAACGACTGAGACAGTAGCATAATAATAGTAAAAAAATGTTTATTTCCTCACACAAGTTCTTGGATTAGTAACATCCATTAAAATAATGCGATTACTAATTTAGGAAGGATAACACAACCCCATCTGTTACTAATTTAGAAAGGATAACCCAAAACCGTCGATTACTGCGCTCTTCATTGGAAGGACTGTTTATCCCTGCTTGAAAGCTTTCTTGTTCGCTCTCTTAGTGAGAGGACTCTCAGCCTCGAGGAGTTCCCTTAACCCAGTGTCCCAGGAAAAGGGGAGGAGGGGGAAATACTCACAGTCCAGCCAGAGAGGATGGTCAGGTCACGTTCGGGTCCCTGCTCAAACTCTCCTAGCTCCCAAGTCTCTTTTTATATGGCTGGGGCTCTGGGCAAACAACGCTTTTGCTGACCTCTGCGAGTTTCACAATCCCAGGACTGTTTGTTTGTCTGCTTGGGAGGACCCTGCTAGCGAGGCAAGACCACAGGACCTCCGTATTGTTTCTTCCCTCCCTGCGGGGGTCTGTGCAGATTCCAGGTGGCAAACTTCTTCAGTCTTGTTAATGCTTCCAATCCGCAGCCTTGCGCATATCAATCCTTGTGCATATCGGTTGGTAGACTTCTTTAGTCCTGTTAACTCCTCTGTTCAACAGCTTTGCACGCATCAGTTCTTGTGCATATCAGTTGCCAAACTTCAGTCCTGTTAATTCTTCGCTCGCCCGTCAGGAGCAGCTATGATGATGTCAGAACCCCCGATTACATCGTCCTCCCCCTCCGCAAGAGCAGAGGGAGGCAGGGGCCCCTGGTGCAACCAGGGAGCGCGCCGAGACTCGCACGCTGCCCTGGCGGCCCCACGCGCAACGCGTGTGTCCGTGCACTGCCCCCCACGCATGTGCCCAGGCCCCCCCCCACACACCAATGCACCTGCACAAACACCAGTTCGCACGTAGTCCCACACCCCAGCGCACACACGTCCATGTGCCTGCTCACGCATGCGCCCACCCCCATGCACATGCTTATGTGCGCACACACACACTCCAGCGCGCACAGGCATGCGCACGGCCCCCTCCATGCACACATGCATGTGCACACATGCATGCCAGTGCACACATGCACACCCCTGTGCACATATAGACATGCCTGCTTGCATCCCACACCCCCAGTGCACACATGCATGCACATATGTACACCCTGGTGCACACACCCACATACATATGCACGTGCCCACCCCTGCGCACATGTGCACCCCAGCACATGCTACCAAAAGGCCCAGACAAGAAAGAGTCTCAAAGAGAAGGGGGGGGGGGGAATGGGGCAACTGTTACCAGCTTGGACAAGAAGGAGTCTCAACAGGAGCCTCAGACAAACATACCCAAGGACACAGGTGCAGCTGGCACTGATACATCCTGAGAAAGTACAGGTAAACCAGCAGAAGCCAGTTGGAGCCAAAATTAGGACCAAGACAGCTTTTCTCAGACAAGCAAGACAGGCCAAGTTGAGACCATGTATGGAAAAGTAGAGCAAAGTTCATGGCAAGATGCTGAGTGACACCTCTTCTGACACCACTAGGGACCACCAGAGACCCCCAGAGAGTCAGACCACATGCATAAGGATTATGTAAATGTAATAATTAGTTCTAGGAAATAGAATGAATATGTATAATAACTCATGGAAATTTAATGCATATGTATATGATAGAGCAATAGAAACTTTAGATGATGAGGCATACGGGGTGCACGTAGGGTGGAGCTATCCCCCGTGCACCTGGCGCTGTGATAAAGAGAATGTCTGCTTCTTAATGCTACATTGGTGTAGCATTTTCTCCCGATTTCGGTGACACACACATGCACATGAAAGCATACGCTGCAATGCACACATGTACAAGCACATGTGCACCCTAGCACACACATGCACATGAAGGGCACCCACTATGAACAAGTACATACACAGCCCAGCACACACATGCAGTAAACATACATGCCAGTGCATGCACATGAACTTGCACATCCCAGCAGACACAGGCACATAAGAAACACACATGTTCCTCCCCAGTGCACATATACACATGCAGGCATGCACAGACACCCCAGTGCACATGCACACACACATGCACTTGCACAAACACTCTAGTGCACACATGCACATGCCTGCATATAACACAGCACACACATGCACACACATGCCCCTTCATGCACATGAACACACACACCAGCACACATGTGCAGATGTGTGTGGAGGAATGGTTAAGTGAGAGAGGGCATGATCTGATTGGGATGAGCAATCCTATTCTCAGGGTAAGGGAAGGAATGTAGGCCAAGGCGAGTGAGCCTTGCAGCGGCCGAGCAAGCCTTGCAGCGGCCTTAAGCACTACAAAAGAAGGTATTCACAAAACTGGTAAACAAGTCTGGACGGAACTAGGTTCCATAAATGTCGATGGAGCGCGGACAGCAACCTTGCACCAATCATGTATCCGCTTTATACGTATGGACAGAAACTGTAACCAATCATGTAACTATTGCTAGCGCATGCGTATTGCTTGTCGATATATATACTTTGCGTAAGCTCTAATAAAGGGAGAACGACCATACTCATATTGAGACTCATCGTTACTCCGGGCCCGTTCCCCCCACTCCGACAGATGTGCACACATGCACACTCCAACAGGCAGATGCATGCACACTCCCAGTGCACACATGTACATGCACACACACCTCCAGTGCACTTATGCACACACATGCACACCCCATCATGCACATGCACACACACCCCAAGTGCACACCCCTTCATGCACATGCATACCCCAGCACATACATGCACATGCACTTGCACACATGTAGCCCAGCACACACACATGCACATGTGCACCGCCCCCCCCAACCCCAACCCTGCCCCCTATTTATGGGGGGGGGAATGATTGACTCATAGTCATATTTGCATACTAGACAGGCCTTAGTTGGCACATGCTCAACTAGCCCCTACATATGTGCTGTTTACAGGGAAATCAGGTCGAGGGGGACAAGGCACATCGGGGGGGGGGGAAAAGGAGCACACTGTCACAGAGCCCTCCACACTACACTCACTGTCAGCACTCACACACACACACACACACACACACACACACACACACACACACACAGTCAAGACACACCAACACCTGTGGCCTCTCAGATTAGCTTCTGCAGTGCTCTGGGTCAACATCTGTCTTCAAGACACATTCTCAATGGCAGCCGCATCCTCTCTGATCTTCCTCCAGTCACCACATTCACCTTCATCACCTGCCAAAACAGAGCGCAAGCGGTCACCCCCACGCCAGTCAGCTCCAGCCTCATCTGCAAGAGCACCCTCCACACCAAAGCCCCACCAGCACTGCACTCACCTGCACTGCGCCAATCCCAAACTCCAACATTGTGGCTGGCAGGACACCCACAAAAACAAAACAAAACAACATTTCTCCTCTGCCAGGCAACACTCACCAACCCCACAACACCCAACACCAGTCAACATTCCAGGCCAGCACTACTCTCCTCTGCACACTACCATAGCTAAAACCCACAAGCAAGGCAGCTCCAGCCCCAAACAGACAGACAGACACACACAAACATCAGACACAGACATGAAGGAAAGCCCTACACAAAAAGAACTATTCCTACACATAAGACACTGCCGGATGGAAAGCCCTATGAGGCCACAACCACATGGCTCGGATGCTCTGGATGAGCCCAGAAAAGAGTCAAACGCCACTGCCCCTGATGGAAAGGGCCTGGCAAAGCCAGGCAGATCGATGCAGAAGAGGCCAGCAAGAAAGGCCTAAGGACATGACGATGCAGGGAAGAAAACCCTGAAAGGAGGCCAGGAAGACGCAAAATGAGGGTGGCCTCAGAAGAGGAGCGGCCAACGAGGCCTCGATGAGGGCCACGGAGATGACCAGCCACAAATGGCCACAATGCAAAGACAGAGTGACAGACCACCCCTTTTAGCAGGCTGCACAGAACAAGACACCATCCATTGGCACAAAGCTGATGAGTCAGGCCAACCAAAAGACAACAGAGGCCTACCGCACTAGTGCTGTACAGTGTGGGCCATGCACAAGGAACAAGAGCAACATCAAGACCTGAGCAAAAGATAGCACAGCTACAACACACACCACAGACCACACCACAACACAGACAGAGGCTGCAGCTGCCCTGCCTAGAACACCCTCACCTTCTGCCAGGCACACCCCATCACCTCCGCCTCACACAAAGCACTCATCCAGAAGAGCCCTCCACTCTACACTCACTGTCAGCACACACACACACACACACACACACAGTCAAGACACACCAACACCCGTGGCCTCTCAGATTAGCTTCTGCAGTGCTCTGGGTCAACATCTGTCTTCAAGACACATTCTCAATGGCAGCCGCATCCTCTCTGATCTTCCTCCGGTCACCACATTCACCTTCATCACCTGCCAAAACAGAGCACAAGCAGTCACCCCCAGGCCAGTAGCTCCAGCTTCGTCTGCAAGAGCACCCTCCACCAAAGAGCCATGGGCACTCTGCTCACCTGCACCGCGCCAATTCCAAACTCCAACATCGTGGCTGGAGGGAGCCTGCAGCACCTGCAAAAAACAAAATAACAAAGTGACTCTTCTGCTAGGCAGTGATCACTAGTCCTACAACGCCCAGCACCAGTTGCTCACCTGACATCCTCAACCATGCCTGGGAAAGGCCCACGCAGTACCTGAAAAAGCAGAGCAGAAGCAGTCACCAACAAGCAGCCCAACACCACCCATGGCACAAGAAACCTCTGACCCAACAAGCGCCCCCTCTCACCTGCTCATGGTCTTGTCAGCACTCAACTTCTCCTCTCCACAACTTCCAGCAAAACCTGCAAACACAAACAGAAAGCAAGTGCTCAGATCATGCCTGCAAAACCACAGCCCACCCACATCAAGCATTTTCCCCCACACCTTCACCTGCTCCGCTCGCCCATGCCAACCGCCATGCTACAAGTCGCCACACCAAGGCCTGCCATGCACCTGTAAAACCAGAACAGTGGTGGGCAACACGGACAGCACCAACGAGACAACAGCCCTATGCTAGGCTCTACTTCCGCTCTCAGACTGACACTCACCTTGTCATGCTCCTCCTGCATGCAAGCAACCCACTCTCCACGTTGCTCCACACCTACAAGCACAAAGCAAAAATTAACCAGGGAACCGCTGACCGCAACTCTCCGCTTCCAGCAACAAATCTCTAGCTCACTTTCCTAGGGGCGTGACCCTTTCTTCCTCCATCTCCCTCGGGCCCGCTGGGAATGCTGCCCCACATCTACAAAAAAAACAACATAAGGTGGAACACACAGAAGCTGATCAATCACCATTCCAGTTCATCACTGCCACACTCTGCACACTACCATTGCTAACACCCACAGGCAAGGCAGCTCCAGCCCCACAGACAGACATACACACAAATATCAGACACAAACATAAAGAAGAGCCCTACGCAAAAAGAACTATTCCCACGCATAAGACGCTGCCGGCCAGAAAGCCCTACAATGCTACAACCATGCGGCTCTGATGCTCTGGACAAGCCCAGAAGAGAGTCAAACACCACCGCCTGTGATGGAAAGGGGCTGGCAAAGTCGGGAATATTGATGCAGAAGAGGCCGGCAAGAAAGACCTGAGTTCATGACAACGCAGGGAAGAAAACCCTGAAAGAACGCGAGAAACACACGGAAGAAGAATGGCCGACAAGATCTCAAAGATGGATGCAAAGATGACCAGCAACAAATGGCTACGATGCAAAGCCAGTGCGACAGACCGCCGCTTTTACCTGACTGCACAGAAAGGGACACGATCCATTGGCACAAAGCTGATGAGTCAGACCAAGCAAAAGTCAACAGATGCCTACTGCACTAGTGCTGCACAGTGTGGGCTGTGCTCCTTGAGCACAAAGGAGCAGAGCATCATCAAGAGCTGAGCAAAAGACAGCACAGCTACAACACACACCACATAGACTACGCAACAACACAGACAGGTTGGAGCTGCCCTGCCTAGCACACCCTCACCTTCTGCCACGCACACCCCACCGCCTGTCTCACACACAGCACTCATCCAGAAGAGCCCATACTACGCTATGTCAGTGCACGCACAGCCGAGACACACCAACACCCGTGGCCTCTCAGCTTAGCTTCTGCAGTGCTCTAGGTCAGCATTTGTCCTCAATGGCAGCCACATCCTCTCTGATCTTCCTTCAGTCACTTCATTTGCCATCATCACCTGCCAAACCAGAGCGCAAGCAGTCTCCCCCCAGGCCAGTCAGCTCCAGCCTTGTCTGCAAGAGCACCCTACATCAAAGCCCCATGGGCACTCTGCTCACCTGCGCTGTGCCAATTCCAAACTCCAACATTGGGCTGGGGGGATGCCCACGGCACCTGGAAAACCAAAACAAAGTTTCTATGCTGACAGGCAGCACTGACCAGCCCTAGAACAACTGAAACACCATTCTGATCACCCATTCTACCTCACCTGAAATCCTCAACCATTCCTGGAAAAGGCCCACACACTACCTGAAAAAGCAAAGCATACAGCCCCAGAAGCCAGGGTAGGGGTCAGAAGCAGAGCCACAGAAGAGCACGTGGCAGTGGGTTCAGGGGCACGGATATAACAAAGCAGCTGGCAGGCAAGACTGCCAATGGTTTCCTTGTGGTCCAGAGAAGTCCAGCAGTTTCCTCCTGCTCAGCGCTGAGGCTCGGGCAGGAAAAGAGGTGAGCTCATTAGTTGTGTGTAGGTTAGTTTCTGAGCCCTTGGGGCACATGGGCTTACTCACAGTTGTGTTTGGTGTCCAATGACACGACTTCCTTTCTCATCATACTGCACTTGAAAGGAAGGAGGATGCTTCCTTCCCTCTTCAGATAAAGTCAGGACTCTTCTACAAGTCTACATACCACAAAAAACTCACACAGTTTCTCCCTGAACACAGCTGACAATATTTCTGAGGAACAGCAAAACATCCAGCAAGCCAGCCAGAAACCAGACTAGCTGATGAGAGTGATACCTCACCCCCCCCCAATTGCTGGAGATGCTACAAAAAAACGAACAAAAAACCCCCACACACCTAGGGTGTAAATGTAGGAGGAAATGTTTTCCCAGGACCTCTGCTGTCTCCTCTTGTCTGCAGTCCAGGACAGGGACAAACAACTCCTCAAGTGTGATCATCTTGGAAGAGTCCAGTGATGAAGCTCCATCCCTTCCACAGTAAACACAGAAAAACCAGAAAACAATACTGACAGGTAACAGAAGATACAACTGGAAACTCAGAAGCCCTCTTCCACCCCTGAACACCCCCACACCAAGATACTGACCCAAGAAAAAGACTGTCTGCTACAAGCAGCTTTCTGGCATGCTCACAGCTCCAGCTTGAGCCATCCCCTTGCTCTTACATTAAGGAATAGCCTTTGCTTCTCCAAATGCAGCAATAAATCTTCCTGGGTAGCTTTACTTCCTCAAATGCTGTTATTTGCCAAGGCAATTCCAGAGCACTGTCCCCATAAGAGAACAAAAGCAGAATGAACTCCCTGGCCCCAGACCCTGGGTTTATGTAACCCTAACCCCACCCACTGACCCACCCACAAGCCCTTGGAAGGGGAGGGGCAAACCAATGGCACCCATAAATACACAGGGCTAGGAAGAAGCAAGGCTTTTTCTTCCACTCAATATCTAGAATGGAGAGCATAGAAAGGATAAACAGACCTCTTTGATGAAGCAGACCATCTGCTTGGTTACTGAGACTTCATATACTGTATCCATAATATCAGGAGGTATGTTAACTTTTTTCCCTAACTAGCACTAGTCTTTACATTAAAAACTAGAAATCACTTCTGCTTATGCTTAGGAAGAAAGCTACAACATTCCACATAACCTATAAAGGGCACACTATACCACACTCCTGTGACTGGTTCAGGCCTGCATGTAGTACAGCTGTTCTAGCAGGGCGGCATTTCCTGTAGGGTAAAGCAAGAGATCAAAATAAACTCCTGGAACAAGCATCCTTCTATAATGTGAGTACTTCCAAAGAGAGATGTTTCCTATATAGTACATAGAGTAATTAGAAAAAGGGATCAGTGGGCAGAATGGGTAGATCTCCAGGGGAACACGAGCTCTGTTTCTCTAGATGAATGAGACACACAAGGAGACAAGAGGGGTGCTAAGAGTACTGGAGAACAAACACAGGGCTCTAGGGCACAAAAAAGGCTTCCAAAAGAGGTTCTGAAGGCACTAGAGGAGTCCTACAAGGTCTAAAGGGCCAAAACAGAGCTTGGGAACAAAAGGAAGGCTGAAAGAATAGTCCAAAGTAAAATAAAGGGGCTCCTCAGGGCTCTACAGGACAAACAGAGATCTGTGCAGAACAACAAAGCTCTAAAGAGGAATCCAGAACAGATCAGACATCTCTTACGGAGACTACAGAGCAACTAAAAGAAGCCAGAAGAAGACAACCAAGGCCTCCCAAGGGGCCCAGAGGAAAACAGGAGTGCTCAGGCAACTGAATGATGAAAAGAGCACTCTAGGGCATAAAAAAGGCCTCAGGAACAATTCTGAGAACACTACAGAAGTCCTAAAGGAGCTAGAGACCAAAAGACAACTCTAGGGAACAAGGAAGGCCAAAAGAGTAGTCCGGAACACCCTAGAGGGGTCCTAGGGGCACTAGATGGCCAAAGAAGTAAAAACCGGGGAGCGAGGAAGACCTGCGGAGGTGGTCTGAGGGGACAAGAGAGGTTCTGCAGGGTGTGGAGGGCCAGAAGACAGCTCTGGGGCACAACCAAGGTCTCTGGAGGAGTTCTGGGGGAACAAGAGGGGTTCAAAGGGGTCTAGAGGGCCAAGATAGATCTCTGGGGCAGAAGAAAGCTGAAAAAGTAGTCCAGAATGCACTAGAAGGGTGCTAAGCACTCTACACGGCCAAAACATCACTCTGGGGAACAAGGAAGAAACCTGGAAGGCTTCTGAGGAGACTAGAGGGTTCCAAAGGGGGCTGGGAGGGGGCAGCAGACAGCTCTGGGGCACAACAAGCACCCCACGGGGGGTTCTGAGCAGACCAGAGGGCTCCTGAGGAGACTACATGGCCAAGACATAAAAACAGGGCAACAAGAAAGATCTCCAGAAGTGCTCTGAGAGGACAGAAGAGGTCCTATGGAATGTGGGTGGCCAAAAGAGGGTTCCGGGGCACAACAAAGGTCTCCAGAGGAGTTCTGAGCAGTCTAGATGGGTCCTAAGGGGACACAAGGGCCACAGGACAGCTTTAGGGCATGACAAAGGCCTTTGGAAGGATTCCAAGGGGACTAGAGAGGTGCTAAGGGGTCTAGAGGGCCAAGAGAGGTCTGCAGGGGGAACTAAAAGGCCAAAGGAGGAGCCAAAGCAGAATAGAAGGCTGCTTAAAGGGGCTGGAGGGCCAACAGAGGGCTCCAGGGGATGAAGAAGAGCTCCAGAGGAATTCTGAGGGGACTGGAGAGGTACTAAGGGATCTAGAGTGCCAAGATACAGCTCTGGGAAACAAGAAAGGCCCAAAGTATAGTCCAGAACACACTAGAGTGCTCCTAATGGGACTAGATGGCCAAAAAATGAAAACTGGGTAACAAGAAAGACCTCCAACGGCGCTCTGAGGGGACAGAAGAGGTCCTATGGGATGTGGATGGCCAAAGAGGGCTCCGGGGCACAACAAAGGCCTCCAGAGGAGTTCCGAGCAGACTACATGGGTTCTAAGGGGACTCAAGGACCACAAGACAGCTTTGGGGCATGACAAAGGCCTTTGGAAGGGTTCCGAGGGGACTAGAGTGGTGCTAAGGGGTCTAGAGGGCCAAGAGAGGTCTGTGGGTGGAAGCTAAAAGGCCAAGGGAGGGGGCGAAAGCAGAATAGAGGGCTGCTAAAGGGGCTGGAGGGCCAACAGAGGGCTCCCGGACATGAAGAAGGGCTCCAGAGGGATCCTTGTAATCTTGCAGGATCTAGAGAGAAACAAAGACTTCTTAAGGGACAAGAGAACAAATGTAGTGCCTTGGAGCACACCTAAAGGCAAATGGATAAGTCCTGAGGGAACTAGGGAGCAAATGTGTGAGTCCTGGGGAGACAAGGGGGAAAACTGAAGATTCTGGGGCATTAACTCACCCACCATAATCTTCCTGTTTGGATCCTGTCTCTTACCTCTGAGAAGTTGGCCTTTGCTTTCATTCCACAGGCAGCCGTCAGCTGCTGTGTAGTCTCGGCAGACAAGTTGGGGATCACTGCCCAGGCAGTCGTGACCTGCAACACCACATGCTCAGAACAGTTCTCAGGAAGTCATGCAGATTCATAACCTGAAGGGCAAAAAGCAAATATCTCTTAAGGACAGTTTTTATTTCATCATAGGAGCAATTTTTCCCTCTCTTCTCCACTGTACTGCGTCTAACAACACACCTTCCTCATCACCATTTTCCCTCATTACTTCTACTCCTCTCAGTTGCCCCTGTTGCATCTCAGTTGCATCTTAGTCCTCTAAAGCAGCTGTTTCTCATCTGCATGTACTTTCATTTCCTGTCACTGATTCCCCTTCCTGTTTGTCCTATAGCAGGCAGCCGAGACACCCTGGCCTACTGCTTAGCTGCACACCCCTTTTGCTCTGGCCAGCAGCTGAGACAGAGCAGAGGGCAGGAAGAAGGGTGGATCTGAACATAGTAGACCTGGGCACCGAGCAACACAGAAGCAGCAGCAAGGCATCAAAGAGATCGCATCTTTGTAAAGAAAATACTTATAGTTCCAGGTCCTTAGAGGCAACTGGGGATTCTCTGTATCCGTGCCCAAGCCTCCTGCAGGCTCTTTCCGCATGGTTAAAGGTACCTGAATGCAATGACCTTGGGAGGCAGTAACACAGTGTCCCTGGGGCTGCTGTGGGGTACCTGTGGCTGTTCCAGGGTCTCTCAGGCTGTTCTAGGCTCCTTGGAGAGAAACAGTGTTGATCACATTTCCTTGAGGACTTTCCCTTGTGCTGCATAACAGGACAGCTCTGCACCAAGCCCTCCCACCACTGCTGCTCCTCATAGCTGATGCCTAACTAGCACCAGTCCCGAGCAAAGCTATGACTACCAGGAGTCTGCACAGCCCCTCACACTCCTCCTTGCCCTCCCTGTTACCAAAAGGGCCAACCTTGCCTGGTCACACCAGAGATGGAAAACATTTCCTCACCTGTATGAGGGAAAAATAGGGAAACTCCACTGTCCCCAGTGACCTACGGGGACTCTCGCATGAGCAAAACATGTCCAGTAAGGACCAAACACAACAGGCCACTGCTGAAGGGTGGAGAACGCACAGGCACCTGCAACTACAGCTCCTGGCCTGCCACAGAGGACAACACGGCCGGCACAACATGGTCTCCCAGAAGCCCAGGATGGGAAGACTACACCTCCCGGCAAGCCCTGCAGAGTTAAAATGGCGACCGGGAAAACCATGGCCAAAAGACTATACCTCCCAGCGTGCTGTGCAGGCTAAAATGGCCGCCCGGAAGCCTGAAGACAGAAGACTACTGCTCCCGGCATGCCGCGCAAAGAAACATGGCCGCCCGGAAGCCCAGTACGGGAAGACTACTGCTCCCGGCATGCCAGGGGGGTGCAGCGCTCCGTGAGGTTTAACCCTGTGGCGATTCCGTTCCATCCCGCCCTTATCCCCCGCCCCTCCGCCCGTCCTCGGGACCCCTCAAGCACGGGGTGCCTCTCAGCGACCTGTGGGTGCTGTGCAGGAAGGACGAGGCGGCGTGCGGCTGTGAAGACGAGGAGGACGTTTTTGGCCTCAAATGCGCCAATTCCCTCGTCCTGGTCTGGACCACCAAGGTCTGCGTGGTCACCTTCCGGTGAGTCTTGGGGGCGCGTCCAGGGCTGGGGGGGTGCAGGGCACCGTGCTCGCCTTCAGTCCTCTCCGGGCTTGCTGGGGCTCAGCCCCGGCTGCGGCAGAGAAAGCAGAGGCCCCGCTGCGCTTTCAGACGCACCCACGGGCACCTCCAGGTGTGCACAAGCCACCCGCCACTGCCGCCACGACCCTGCAGCTCTGCTCAGCCCAGCGACACTGTGGGGGGACACCGAGCGGGGGCTCTGGTGTACGGCAGTGTGGAGCGGTGCCAAGCAGGCCAGCTGTGTCTGGGGCCCTGTGCCACTCCCCAGCAGCAGCAGCAGCAGCAGCAGCAGCAGGAGCGGGCTCTGAGGCTGTTTCTCCTTCTCGCTGCAGGTCGCAGGAGGTGAAGGAGCGGTGGCTGAACACCATGCTCAGGTGAGCCCTGCCAGGGAACTCAGCCTGCCTGCGGCGGCGTCAAGGCTGCAGGCGGTGCAGAGCTGCCGGGGCAGCTGCCCGCAGCACAGCAGCACGGGAGGTGGGGGAAAGGGACGCCCCCTGCGCGGGGCAGCTCTGGGGCCGAGCGGCAGCAGCTGCTTCGCCTTGGCACGGCAAACGAACACCAGCGCCCTGGAGCTGGCCCCACAGCTCCTGGCTTGCGTGGATGGGGAGCCCGAGCCGCCGCTGCCCTTTTCCCGACGCAAGAGGCCCGGAGGCAGCGGGGCCGGGGGCGCTGCAGAGCAGTGCTGCCAGCCAGCGCCGCACGAAGCTCTGCTGTGCCAGGGTGGCGTGGGGGTGCGGGGCTGGTGTCGGGGCAGCGAGCAGAGGGGGCTGCCTGTGACCGAGCTCTGCCTTCGTCCCTGCACTGTGCCCAGGCAAAGCCCAGGAGCCCAGGAGACCTGGCTCAGCCGCCTGCCCTGCCTTCGGCTCCTCATCAAGTCCGTCGGCTTCGACGCTCCCGTAAGTGTCCCGGGGGTTTCCGCTGCGCCCCGAGTGCCACGGGGCTTTGGGGAAGGGCCCCCGCCACCAGCTGCTCACGTGGCTTCTCTGCTCTCTTGCCTAGTCGGGGTCGCCGACTGCCCGCAGCGTGGAGGCCTTGACTGCGGCGGAGGTGAGTAGGGGCTGCCTCTGCCCCGGCCCTGGCTGGGTGCTGGCGGGAGGCATCGGAGTTTCGGGAGGGCACGTGGCAGGGCCCGAAGCCCTGCAGACACCGGTCGGTCGCTGCTGCATGGGGCCATTCCTGCAGCCCAGCATCTCCTCCACAGGAGTGTGACGACCTCGGCTCTTCGCTGCAGCTGCTCACAGCTCTCTGCGTGCCTGAAGCAGCTCCGGAGGCACCCGAGCACACGGGCAGCTCCGCAGGTAGGACGATGCACTGAGCATTGGCACCGAGCAGGGCTGCTGGTGCCAGTTGTGCAGCTGGAGATCGCAAGGCGCCTGTGGCCATGCCGAGGGGGGCAGAGGGCTCGAGACCTTCTGGCAGTGCTTTCCTCCTGCCACACTTCCCAGAAGTTCACAATGACAATACTCACTGCACAAAAGGCATCGCACGTGCTGAACCTCTGTAGCCCTTTGCTCTTCACAGCGCTGCTCGCTAGGGACTGCAGCTGCATTCCCCGGGCAGGATACTGCCCCCGTGGGGACTTGGCTCTCCTCCTGAACTGCTCCTCACCTCCATAGCTGCTAAGGTTGCCCCTTGCCATGTGCCATGTGCCATGTGCCATGTGCCATGTGCGGGGCTGCGTGCTCCCACCGGGAAAATCCCCTTTCGGCCCTTCAGAGGCCCAGGAAAAAGGAGCTGACAGCCTCTTTCTCCCCACAGCACACCCAGGTGCTGCTCTGGAGGACGCCTCTGCCCTCCGCAGCCCAGAGGCTGAAGCTGCCTGCGGCCCCCCAACCGCTGAGACGCAGCAGCCCAGAGGCAGAAGCCCCAGTGGGAGGCGCAGAAATGCCTCTTGCGTCTCTGCTCCTCCACTGCCTGCTCAGAGCAAGGAGCTCGGCACGCTGCGCAGGAGCCTCTCGGAGGCGGCCCTGTCCTTCCCGGGCCGCTGGCGAGGCTGCAGAAGGCGCCAGAGGGGCACCAGCCGGGCGCCCAGTGTTGCGGATGGTCAGCAACAGCTGGGCATGGAGAAGGGGGCCCTGGAAAAGCCACCTGCCATGGAGGCGGCACCACTCTTGGCTGGCTCTGCACCCGCACCGTCCTCCAGGTGCTCCCTGGAGAGCTGCCGGGCTGCTTCGCAGGGCCCCTCCGTAAGCCTCCTGGGAGCTGCTGCCATTCCCGCTTGCTGCTTGCCGGCGGCGAGAGCTGCGAGAAAGAGAAGGAGACGGAGGAGGAGACAGAGAAGGAAAAGAAGAAGGAGAGAGAGAAGGAGAAAGAGGGAGACAAAGAGAAGGCGAAAGAGAAGGCGAAAGAGAAGGAGAAGGCGAAGGCAAAAGCAAAGGAGAAGGAGAAGAAGAGAGAAAGAAAGAGAAGGAGGAAGAGAAAGGGAAAGGGAAGGAGAAGGAGAAGAAATGGAGAGCAAATAAAGGGAGGAGAAAAGAAAGAAAGAAAAGACATGGAGAGAAAACCAAGAGAAAGAAAAGAAATGGCGTAAAAAGAAAGGGAGAGAAAAGGAAGGGGTAGGGCAAGAAAGTGAAGAGAAAAAAGAGGGGAGAAAAAAGGTGTAGAAAGGAAGGGGGAGAGAAAAGTGAGGGCAAAAAAGGGGGAGAAAAGGGAGAAGAAGAAAAGGGAGCAAAGAAGATGGAGCTAAGAGAAGAGGAGAAAGAGGAGGGAGAAAAGGAAGAGGGAGAAAAAAGGAAGAGGGAGAAAAAGGGGGGGGGGAGAAAGAAAGGGGAGCAAAAGGGTGAAAAAAGCGGCCAAATGAAGGGGTGCTAGAAAAGGGGAGGAAAGGGAGAGGGAGAAAAGGGAGGAAGAAGAAAGGGGGAGAAAAAGAGTGAGAAAAGGGAGAAGAAAAGGAGGGGAAGGGGAAATAAGCAAGAGAGAAGCAAAGGGGGACTAAAAAAGGAGGGTGGAAATGGGAGAGAAAGGGGAACAAAGAGAGGAGGAAGAAAGGGGAGAGAAAAGGAGGGAGATAAGCAAGCGAGGGAAAAAATGGAGAGAGAAGAAGAAGAGAAGAAGGGGGAGGTAAGAAAGCGTGAGAAAAGAGGTGTCAGGAAAAAAGGGGGAGGAAAGAGTGAAGAGAAATGGGGAGAAAAAGCAAAGGGAGAAGAAAGGAGGAGAAAAAAGGGGGAAGAAAAATGGGGAGAAAGGAGGGGGAAATAGCAAAAAGGCGGGGAGGGGGGAAGAAATAAAAGGGAGAGAAAAGAAAGGCAGAGAGAAAAATGAGGAGAAAAAAGGGGTGGGAGAGGGGAGCTAAGAAAAGAGGGAAGAAAAGAGGGGAAGCTAAAAGGGGAGAAAAGCGGGGAGAGAGGCAGAGCAAAAAGGGGGGAGAGAAAAAAGGGGGAAGGAAAAAGGGGAGGAAAAGAGGGGGGAGAAAAAAGGGGGGGAAAGCCTGAGGAGGAAAAAGAGGGAGAGAAAAGGGAAGAGGAGAGGGGAGAGGAAAAAGGAGGAGGGGCAAGGGGGCAAGAAGCGGAGGGGAAAGGCCAAAGGGGGAGAAAGAAGGGGGAAGGAAAAGGGGAAGGAAAGAAGGGAAAGGAATAGAAAAAAGGGGGAGAGAAATGGGAGAAATCAAAGGGGTAGAAAAGAAAGGCAGAGCAAAGACGGGGAGAAAAAGGGGGTGGAAAGGAGGAGCTAAGAAAAGAGGGAAGAAAAAAGGGGAAGGAAAAGGGGGAGAGAAATGGGAGGAAAAGGGGAGAGAAAAGGGGGAAGAAAGAAGGGGGGAGAAAAGAAAGCAGGAGAAAAAGAGGGGGAGAGAGAAAGGAGGAGGAAAGGGTGAGAGAAAAAGGGGGAGCAAAAAAGAGGGGGACCAAAAGCAGGGGAGAAAAGGGGGGAGAAAAAAGGTGGGGGAAAATGGAGAGAAAAGAAAGGAGGGGAGAAAAAGAAGGGAGATAAAAGGTGGAGAAAAAAGGGAGGGAGGAGGGGGAGAGGAAAAGGCGGAGAAGAAAGGGTGAGAAAAGCGGGGAGAGAAAAAGGGGGAAGAAAAAGGGGGGAGAAAAAAGGAAGAAAATAAGCGAAGGCAGAAGAAAAATGGGAGACAGGGGAGGAAAATGGTGGGAAAGGGGGAGAAAAGAAAAGAGGGAAGAAAAGAGGGGAAGACGAAAGGGGAGGAAAAAGGGGGAGATAAGAAAGCAAGAGAAAAAAGGGGGAGAGAAAAAAGAGGTAGAAAAAAATGGAGAAAAGAGTGGAGAAAAAGGGAGAGAGGAAAAAGGGGGAGAGCAATTGAGGAGAAAAAAGGGGGAGAAGAAAAAGGGGGAGGAAGGGGGAGAAAAGGGGGGAGAAGAAAAGGGGGAGAAAGAAGAAAGGGAGAAAAAAGGGAAGAAAGAAGGGGGAAGAAAGAAGGGGGAAAAGAGGGGGGGAGGAAGAGAAAAGGGGGAGAAAAGAAAGGCAGAGAAAAGGTGGGGGGGAAGGGGGGCTGGAAAGGGGGAGATGAGAAAAGAGGGAAGAGCAAAGGGGAAGAGAAGGCAGGACAGGAATGGGAGAAAAAAGGGGGAGAAAAGGTGGAGAGGAAAGGGGGCAGGAAAGCAGGGGGAACAAAAAGGGAGGAGAAAAAGGTGAGGAAAAAATGGGGAGAACATCAAAGAAGGGAGGAAAAAAAGGGAGCTAAAGGGGGGAGAAAAAAGGGGGGAAGGGGGAGAAAAGAGGGAAGAAAGGGAAGAAAAAGTGGGAAGAAGAGAAGGGGGACAAAGATGGGAGAAAAAAGGGGGAAGATGATAAAGGGGGGGGAAGGGAGGAAAAGGGGTGAGAAAAAAAGGGAGGAGAAGGGAAGGGAAAAAAGGGGGAGAAAAAATGGGGAGAAGAACTGGGGAGAAAAGCAGGGAGAAAAGAAACGGGGAGATGAGCAAGGCGGATAAGGGGGGAGATTAGCAAGGGGGAGATAAGGAAGCAGGGAGAAAAAGGAGGGGAAGAGAAGGAGGGGAAGCAAAGGAAGGGGAAGAAAAGCGGGGGAAGAAAAGAAAGGGGCCAAAGAAGAAAGGGAAAAAAAGGACAGGGAAAAGGGAAAGGAAAGAGAAAAAAGGAAAGACAAAAGGAAAGACAAAAGGGACGAAGGAAAGGAAAGGAAAAAGGAGAAGGTAAAAAGGAAGGAAAAAACGGAAAGAACAAAAAGGAAAGGAACCCCTCCCCCCCCCCCCAACCCCGCCTTTGGCGGCATCCTCATCCCCTTGTAACAGCGGGAACCCTGCCGGGACGGGCAGTGTGCTTCTACCTGTGGGAACTTGTCTGTGGTTAGCACCGACCTCCCCGTTGAGGGCCCCGGGGAGCCTCGGACCGGGAGCAGGGGGACTTTGGATTTACGCCCGTGTAACTTCACTGCAATAAAGCCCTTTTCCGCAGGACGATTTGACGGCTCCTTGTCTCTCCCTGCAACACTCGGGCGCCAAATGTCCTCCACCGACTTTGGGATGGTTCTGCAGGTGCGGCGGGGCTGTTTGCATGCCCTGGCGTGCACACCGCCCTAGCAGCAGGGCAAGGCACTGAGCAGCGGTAGCACTGCTGCTGCTGCTGCTGCTGCTGTTGTGGGAGAGGGCAAGGGAGATTTGGGGAAGCAATGCCTCTGTGCCAGGGAGTCAAGGGCCACCGCCGAGAGCAGCAGTCCCCAGGGAGGGGCAGAGAGAAGCTGCCGAGAGGTGATGCTGCTCCAGAAGGGGTGTGCGAGAGAAGGAGGCCACGGGCACGGCAGGGCTGCTGCTTCCCGGGTGCGGCTGTTGCCCGGACACCGAGGAAAGGGGCAGGAGAGCACCTGGCCTGGCAGGAGGCGCGAGCGGCAGAAGCCGCATGCTGGCAGGCTGCAGCTAGGGAAGGTGCCCCCTCCGTCGGCCCCTGTCAGCAGGGGCACTCTCCTCGCAAGGCAGCCGAAGGAGAGGGGCCCGCTGCCACTTGCAAAAGGCATTGGCCATTCTCGGCTATCTGCAGCTCTTCCGTCGCGTGGCGTTCAGCTCTCCCTTGCAGAAACCAGAAGCATTTTGTCCCGCTGGCACGCATGGGCAGGAAGAGACGGCCCATGCCGTTGGTGCAGAGGAAAGACCCAGAGGCCACAGAAGCCTCCAACTGCCTCTAAGCAGAAACACAAGGATTTCTTTGGCAGGGGCTGACTCACTGCAGTATGGGACTGTGAGCAGCCTGGGGGTGCCAGGAAGAGGACGTGCCCGTTTCCTGGCCTCTAAGCAGCCCAGACAACCCAGGGAGGAGGAGCCCAGGCACTTGCCCAGAGAGGAAGGGGGTCTCTCTTTGGGCCCAAGGGGGTGGCCCAGGGCCGACGGGACAGTGATGCTCAGCAAGCTTAGCCGGCCTCCCAATACTCAGCACACATGGGCCTGAACCTTCCCACTTCCAGCTTCTGGCTAAGAAAAGAGGCCTTGGTCCTCTGGGAGCCTCTTTCCAGGCACTTGCAGCACGCCGAAGGAAAGCAAGAGAGGGGCACCAAACCCAGAGGAGCTCTACACATCGGTCACAAGCAAGGGCTAGGGGGAAGGAGTTGCCTAAAACTGTGGTCCAGCCCCTCTCAGCTTGCTCTTGCAAGTGCAAGAAGCACCACGATTGAACAAGACCTAAATGTAAACGCACCCCACAGGAGATGTAGCCCCTCCCTCCTCTCCAGAGAGCCTTTGTCTCCCTCCATCTCTTTCCTTAAGGACTTGCCCTGTCAGTCCACCTGTCCCTTTACACAGGTGACCTCCAGACACGCACTTGGCAGGCCTCCAAAGACTAGAAGCCCACAGAAAGCAGAGGGCTTTGCTTTAGTGCGCCACGTTCTGCCTTCAGCTCGGAAAACTGCTTTACCCAGCTACCAGAGCGCCCGACCACAAGCACGGGGCCAGCCCAGCCCTCCTGGCCTCCAAGGCTAAGGCCCCTGAACCACTGTCGCCAACAGGGGAATTCTCTGGGGGCCTTTGCCAAAGCTGCCTTTGGCTCCCTAGCCACAAAGACCAAAAGCCCTTTGACCAACAGCTGCATCAAGGGGAGCTGCCTTTGGGCACAGGAGCCAAGTGATGCCGGCGAGGCCCCTCTGCTCCTTGGGCTACTCCGTGACGACTATTGCACCCCATGCTTCGCACATCCCGTTTTCTGTTTAAGTGCCAGGAAGACACTCTAATCATACCAGCATGAGTAAAGCAGAAGAGCCAAGCATTGCCGTGGCAGACAATGCTGGAATTAAGCCTCCTGCTGGGGCCGCCTGAATGAAGCTCCTGGCGTCTGCATCCTGCGGCTCTTTTAAATCACACGATGCACTCTCTTCTTGCCAACCAAATGCACCTGGCCTGGGGAGGAAGCATGGCTGAGCTGCAAAGGGGAAAAGCTGAGCTCTGGCATTGCCCGGCTCAGCTCGCCCAGCACAGCAGCCTGCCTTTGAGCAGCACGGCACGTCTGGTTTTCTAGGCTTTGCAAGAGCAAAGAGAAGAACAAGGGAGTTCAGAGAATCGCAGAACGGTGGAGGCTGGAAGGCACCGTCAGAGACCATGCGCTCCTAGCGCCCTGCTCAAGCAGGCTCAGCTAGAGCAGGCTGCCCAGGACCGTGTGCAGACAACTTCTGAATATCCCCAAGGACGGCGTCTCCACAAGCCCTCTGAGCAACCTGTGCCAGTGCTCAGGCACCCTCACCGCAAAAGAGTTTTGCGTAGCTTCAGACGGAATTGCCTGTGCAATTTCAGTTTCTGCCCGTTGCCTCTCGTCCTGTCGCTGGGCAACGCTGAAAGAATTCAAGCGCAGGGAGGCTTTGGCCTTCCCAGCCCTAGTGCTGCTTGCTCCAACAATGTCCCTGCGTTCCTCCCAGGTCACCTCTCCCTGCTTCCACCTTCTGCACACTTCCTTCTTCTGTCTGGCTTTTGCCAGCACCTCCTTGTTCGTCCAGGCAGGCTTCCCATGCCCTTTGCTCAGCTCCTGGCTCAATGGCATGGACTGTTCTGGAGCTTGGCAGAGGGGATGCTGGACTATCAAGCAGCTTTCTCGGAGCCCTCTTCCCTCTCGAGCCTTGTCCCATGGGACACTTCCTCCTGGAGCAGCGCACCCTCGTGCACCAGCGAGCTGCAATCTCTTGCTCTACCACACACATCTCAGCCACTTGCTGAGAGGAGAGCAATTGCAGCAAAAGCACTTTGGCGTCCCCTCGAGAGCCGAGCACCGGTGAAGGCTGAGAGAAGGACCATCGCTGCCGCTTTCACAGCCATTGGGACTGGCACTCACATGCAGACCGCACACATGGCTACCTCCATTTCCCTATCTGTATACAAGCATTTTCGTGAGCCTGCCTCATCTCCTGCGCAGTCTGCCTTTGAGTCTCTCTGCAGACTCCTGGGACGCACCTGAGTCGAGGTGGGATTCAGCTGCCCAAAAGCCCGTGTCTACAGGCATTTGGGTATGCCAGGGCACCACCAGGAATTGCCAAAGGCATCACAAATGGATGCCGGTCCTGGAGCTTAGGCAGCTGAATCCTGCCCTAAACTCTTCTCTGACTGTGGCTGGAGCCGAGATTCCCGCTTCACATGGGGAGGCCACATGTTGGCACCTGGAGGGGAGGTCACTCTCATCGCCGGCTCACCACTACCGGGACTGAGTGCAGAGGAAGCATGAAAGCTGGGAAAGTTGGGACACCGCCTGGGCCCTGATGTGATCTCCAGCGGGCACAGGCCCCCTTGCTTGCCCCCTCCACAGCTTGAGGCCTCCTGTCCCAGCAGCAACAGGGCATGTTGCAGCCGTGCGGGGAGGCGTGTGCATTGGGGGTTTTCACTGACACAGAGCCAGCTGCTGAAGCCGGCAGCTCCTCCAACACCAAGCCCGGAGACGCAGAGCAAAGGGGGCATGGCGGGAGCCAGCAGCGGTGCCCGGCCCCACCAGCTGCGCTCCCACCCCGCAGACGGGACAATGCCGTGGCGGCGTCGGAGGTGCCGGGCAGCGGGGAGACTCCCCTTTGCGCCCGCGGCCCCCGGCCCACGCCCCGGCGCTGCCCCGCGACCCGGCCGCCGCATCACAATGTGCCACAGTGGCACCCGGGTGGCCACGGCCACCAGCGCCCGCCCGGCCCCAGTGCGGCGCTGTGCCAGTGCGGGGCAGCGGGGAGACGCAGGCTCCCGGCCCAGCGCAGCGGCACTACTCGGCACAGGCGCACCGCTCTTGCCTTGGCGCAGGCCTGACCGGCGCCTGGCGCTGCCCGGCGCGGGGCACGCACGCACCGCAGCCCTCTGCCCGCACACGGCGCCATGGGACAGGCCAACTGCTGCGGCACCCGGGGCGCTGCCGGCCCCGCTGCCGGCACGCAGGCACAGCCTGGGGACCCTGGCCGTGCGGCTCCTCGCGCCGGCCTCGGGCTCGTGCCCAGGGGAGCCTCCCGGCCCCCGGCGCCGCTTGGTGCCTTTGTGTCGCGCAGGAGCCCCCGGCTCCTGCTCAGCGACCGCGTGCAGGTGACTCGGCACCAGCGGACGAGGGACAGGCACCTCCTGCTCTTCTCCGACGCCATCGCCATCGCCAGATTCAGGTAAGAAGAGCAACCAGAGCCGTCCTCCCCCCCGCCACCGCCTCTGCCACCTGCCCCCAGGCACCGCTGCTCCCCGCATCTGCTCCCACCGGAGCAGAAAGTGCCTCCTCGGGGCTGCTCTTCCCATTGCTTCCTTCCTCAACAGCACCCCTCGACAAGGAACAGCAATGCTGCCAAATCCTGCTGCTCACAGCCTCTAGCATCCAGTCGCCCGGAAGGAGGCCTTCCTCCTCTCCTCACTGCCTCGCCCAGGGCTCCATGCCCTTTGCTCCCCACGACCACTTGTGCTCCATATGGCCTGCAGCCCCCTGCATGGGTGCACCTGCGCTGCGGGCAGGGACAGCCTTGCCCTTTAATTCGGGGAGGTGTGAGCAGAAAGGGGCAGGCTCCGCGTGTTGCCACCCTGACCGGCAGCCTCTGAGCAAGCGCCCGCCAGCACTGCTTTGCAGCAGCGACTTCTCCAGAGTGCCCTGTGTGCGTGCTGGCACGCAGGCTGCTTTCTGCCGCCCGAGCCCCGCGCTGGCTGCCCCAAGCCTCTGCCCCCGGCACACGGCTCTCCCCGGGAGGCCTGCTGCGGCTGCCCCCAGCACACAGCCTCCAAGGCGGTCCCTGCTCTTCCTCCTGGCAGATGTGGTTCCACCTTCCTGCTCAAGCACCGGGTGCCTCTCAGCGACCTCTGGGTGCTGTGCGAGAAGGACGAGGCGGCGTGCGGCTGTGAAGACGAGGAGGACGTTTTTGGCCTCAAATGCGCCAATTCCCTCGTCCTGGTCTGGACCACCAAGGTCTGCGTGGTCACCTTCCGGTGAGTCTTGGGGGCGTGCCCAGGGCTGGGGGGGTGCAGGGCACCGTGCTCGCCTTCAGTCCTCTCCGGGCTTGCTGGGGCTCAGCCCCGGCTGCGGCAGAGAAAGCAGAGGCCCCGCTGCGCTTTCAGACGCACCCACGGGCACCTCCAGGCGTGCACAAGCCACCCGCCACCGCCGCCACGACCCTGCAGCTCTGCTCAGCCCAGCGACACTGTGGGGGGACACCGAGCGGGGGCTCTGGTGTACGGCGGTGTGGAGCGGTGCCAAGCAGGCCAGCTGTGTCTGGGGCCCTGTGCCACTCCCCAGCAGCAGCAGCAGCAGCAGCAGCAGCAGCAGCAGCAGCAGCAGCAGCAGGAGCGGGCTCTGAGGCTGTTTCTCCTTCTCGCTGCAGGTCGCAGGAGGTGAAGGAGCGGTGGCTGAACACCATGCTCAGGTGAGCCCTGCTGGGGAACTCAGCCTGCCTGCGGCGGCGTCAAGGCTGCAGGCGGTGCAGAGCTGCCGGGGCAGCTGCCCGCAGCACAGCAGCACGGGAGGTGGGGGAAAGGGACGCCCCCTGCGCGGGGCAGCTCTGGGGCCGAGCGGCAGCAGCTGCTTCGCCTTGGCACGGCAAACGAACACCAGCGCCCTGGAGCTGGCCCCACAGCTCCTGGCTTGCGTGGATGGGGAGCCCGAGCCGCCGCTGCCCTTTTCCCGACGCAAGAGGCCCGGAGGCAGCGGGGCCGGGGGCGCTGCAGAGCAGTGCTGCCAGCCAGCGCCGCACGAAGCTCTGCTGTGCCAGGGTGGCGTGGGGGTGCGGGGCTGGTGTCGGGGCAGCGAGCAGAGGGGGCTGCCTGTGACCGAGCTCTGCCTTCGTCCCTGCGCTGTGCCCAGGCAAAGCCCAGGAGCCCAGGAGACCCGGCTCAGCCGCCTGCCCTGCCTTCGGCTCCTCATCAAGTCCGTCGGCTTCGACGCTCCCGTAAGTGTCCCGGGGGTTTCCGCTGCGCCCCGAGCGCCACGGGGCTTTGGGGAAGGGCCCCCGCCACCAGCTGCTCACGTGGCTTCTCTGCTCTCTTGCCTAGTCGGGGTCGCCGACTGCCCGCAGCGTGGAGGCCTTGACTGCGGCGGAGGTGAGTAGGGGCTGCCTCTGCCCCGGCCCTGGCTGGGTGCTGGCGGGAGGCATCGGAGTTTCGGGAGGGCACGTGGCAGGGCCCGAAGCCCTGCAGACACCGGTCGGTCGCTGCTGCATGGGGCCATTCCTGCAGCCCAGCATCTCCTCCACAGGAGTGTGACGACCTCGGCTCTTCGCTGCAGCTGCTCACAGCTCTCTGCGTGCCTGAAGCAGCTCCGGAGGCACCCGAGCACACGGGCAGCTCCGCAGGTAGGACGATGCACTGAGCATTGGCACCGAGCAGGGCTGCTGGTGCCAGTTGTGCAGCTGGAGATCGCAAGGCGCCTGTGGCCATGCCGAGGGGGGCAGAGGGCTCGAGACCTTCTGGCAGTGCTTTCCTCCTGCCACACTTCCCAGAAGTTCACAATGACAATACTCACTGCACAAAAGGCATCGCACGTGCTGAACCTCTGTAGCCCTTTGCTCTTCACAGCGCTGCTCGCTAGGGACTGCAGCTGCATTCCCCGGGCAGGATACTGCCCCCGCGGGGACTTGGCTCTCCTCCTGAACTGCTCCTCACCTCCATAGCTGCTAAGGTTGCCCCTTGCCATGTGCCATGTGCCATGTGCCATGTGCCATGTGCCATGTGCGGGGCTGCGTGCTCCCACCGGGAAAATCCCCTTTCGGCCCTTCAGAGGCCCAGGAAAAAGGAGCTGACAGCCTCTTTCTCCCCACAGCACACCCAGGTGCTGCTCTGGAGGACGCCTCTGCCCTCCACAGCCCAGAGGCTGAAGCTGCCTGCGGCCCCCCAACCGCTGAGACGCAGCAGCCCAGAGGCAGAAGCCCCAGCGGGAGGCGCAGAAATGCCTCTTGCGTCTCTGCTCCTCCACTGCCTGCTCAGAGCAAGGAGCTCGGCACGCTGCGCAGGAGCCTCTCGGAGGCGGCCCTGTCCTTCCCGGGCCGCTGGCGAGGCTGCAGAAGGCGCCAGAGGGGCACCAGCCGGGCGCCCAGTGTTGCGGATGGTCAGCAACAGCTGGGCATGGAGAAGGGGGCCCTGGAAAAGCCACCTGCCATGGAGGCGGCACCACTCTTGGCTGGCTCTGCACCCGCACCGTCCTCCAGGTGCTCCCTGGAGAGCTGCCGGGCTGCTTCGCAGGGCCCCTCCGTAAGCCTCCTGGGAGCTGCTGCCATTCCCGCTTGCTGCTTGCCGGCGGCGAGAGCTGCGAGAAAGAGAAGGAGACGGAGGAGGAGACAGAGAAGGAAAAGAAGAAGGAGAGAGAGAAGGAGAAAGAGGGAGACAAAGAGAAGGCGAAAGAGAAGGCGAAAGAGAAGGAGAAGGCGAAGGCAAAAGCAAAGGAGAAGGAGAAGAAGAGAGAAAGAAAGAGAAGGAGGAAGAGAAAGGGAAAGGGAAGGAGAAGGAGAAGAAATGGAGAGCAAATAAAGGGAGGAGAAAAGAAAGAAAGAAAAGACATGGAGAGAAAACCAAGAGAAAGAAAAGAAATGGCGTAAAAAGAAAGGGAGAGAAAAGGAAGGGGTAGGGCAAGAAAGTGAAGAGAAAAAAGAGGGGAGAAAAAAGGTGTAGAAAGGAAGGGGGAGAGAAAAGTGAGGGCAAAAAAGGGGGAGAAAAGGGAGAAGAAGAAAAGGGAGCAAAGAAGATGGAGCTAAGAGAAGAGGAGAAAGAGGAGGGAGAAAAGGAAGAGGGAGAAAAAAGGAAGAGGGAGAAAAAGGGGGGGGGGAGAAAGAAAGGGGAGCAAAAGGGTGAAAAAAGCGGCCAAATGAAGGGGTGCTAGAAAAGGGGAGGAAAGGGAGAGGGAGAAAAGGGAGGAAGAAGAAAGGGGGAGAAAAAGAGTGAGAAAAGGGAGAAGAAAAGGAGGGGAAGGGGAAATAAGCAAGAGAGAAGCAAAGGGGGACTAAAAAAGGAGGGTGGAAATGGGAGAGAAAGGGGAACAAAGAGAGGAGGAAGAAAGGGGAGAGAAAAGGAGGGAGATAAGCAAGCGAGGGAAAAAATGGAGAGAGAAGAAGAAGGGAGAAGAAGGGGGAGGTAAGAAAGCGTGAGAAAAGAGGTGTCAGGAAAAAAGGGGGAGAAAAGGGTGAAGAGAAATGGGGAGAAAAAGCAAAGGGAGAAGAAAGGAGGAGAAAAAAGGGGGAAGAAAAATGGGGAGAAAGGAGGGGGAAATAGCAAAAAGGCGGGGAGGGGGGAAGAAATAAAAGGGAGAGAAAAGAAAGGCAGAGAGAAAAATGAGGAGAAAAAAGGGGTGGGAGAGGGGAGCTAAGAAAAGAGGGAAGAAAAGAGGGGAAGCTAAAAGGGGAGAAAAGCGGGGAGAGAGACAGAGCAAAAAGGGGGGAGAGAAAAAAGGGGGAAGGAAAAAGGGGAGGAAAAGAGGGGGGAGAAAAAAGGGGGGGAAAGCCTGAGGAGGAAAAAGAGGGAGAGAAAAGGGAAGAGGAGAGGGGAGAGGAAAAAGGAGGAGGGGCAAGGGGGCAAGAAGCGGAGGGGAAAGGCCAAAGGGGGAGAAAGAAGGGGGAAGGAAAAGGGGAAGGAAAGAAGGGAAAGGAATAGAAAAAAGGGGGAGAGAAATGGGAGAAATCAAAGGGGTAGAAAAGAAAGGCAGAGCAAAGACGGGGAGAAAAAGGGGGTGGAAAGGAGGAGCTAAGAAAAGAGGGAAGAAAAAAGGGGAAGGAAAAGGGGGAGAGAAATGGGAGGAAAAGGGGAGAGAAAAGGGGGAAGAAAGAAGGGGGGAGAAAAGAAAGCAGGAGAAAAAGAGGGGGAGAGAGAAAGGAGGAGGAAAGGGTGAGAGAAAAAGGGGGAGCAAAAAAGAGGGGGACCAAAAGCAGGGGAGAAAAGGGGGGAGAAAAAAGGTGGGGGAAAATGGAGAGAAAAGAAAGGAGGGGAGAAAAAGAAGGGAGATAAAAGGTGGAGAAAAAAGGGAGGGAGGGAGGAGGGGGAGAGGAAAAGGCGGAGAAGAAAGGGTGAGAAAAGCGGGGAGAGAAAAAGGGGGAAGAAAAAGGGGGGAGAAAAAAGGAAGAAAATAAGCGAAGGCAGAAGAAAAATGGGAGACAGGGGAGGAAAATGGTGGGAAAGGGGGAGAAAAGAAAAGAGGGAAGAAAAGAGGGGAAGACGAAAGGGGAGGAAAAAGGGGGAGATAAGAAAGCAAGAGAAAAAAGGGGGAGAGAAAAAAGAGGTAGAAAAAAATGGAGAAAAGAGTGGAGAAAAAGGGAGAGAGGAAAAAGGGGGAGAGCAATTGAGGAGAAAAAAGGGGGAGAAGAAAAAGGGGGAGGAAGGGGGAGAAAAGGGGGGAGAAGAAAAGGGGGAGAAAGAAGAAAGGGAGAAAAAAGGGAAGAAAGAAGGGGGAAGAAAGAAGGGGGAAAAGAGGGGGGGAGGAAGAGAAAAGGGGGAGAAAAGAAAGGCAGAGAAAAGGTGGGGGGGAAGGGGGGCTGGAAAGGGGGAGATGAGAAAAGAGGGAAGAGCAAAGGGGAAGAGAAGGCAGGACAGGAATGGGAGAAAAAAGGGGGAGAAAAGGTGGAGAGGAAAGGGGGCAGGAAAGCAGGGGGAACAAAAAGGGAGGAGAAAAAGGTGAGGAAAAAATGGGGAGAACATCAAAGAAGGGAGGAAAAAAAGGGAGCTAAAGGGGGGAGAAAAAAGGGGGGAAGGGGGAGAAAAGAGGGAAGAAAAAGGGAAGAAAAAGTGGGAAGAAGAGAAGGGGGACAAAGATGGGAGAAAAAAGGGGGAAGATGATAAAGGGGGGGAAGGGAGGAAAAGGGGTGAGAAAAAAAGGGAGGAGAAGGGAAGGGAAAAAAGGGGGAGAAAAAATGGGGAGAAGAACTGGGGAGAAAAGCGGGGAGAAAAGAAACGGGGAGATGAGCAAGGCGGATAAGGGGGGAGATTAGCAAGGGGGAGATAAGGAAGCAGGGAGAAAAAGGAGGGGAAGAGAAGGAGGGGAAGCAAAGGAAGGGGAAGAAAAGCGGGGGAAGAAAAGAAAGGGGCCAAAGAAGAAAGGGAAAAAAAGGACAGGGAAAAGGGAAAGGAAAGAGAAAAAAGGAAAGACAAAAGGAAAGACAAAAGGGACGAAGGAAAGGAAAGGAAAAAGGAGAAGGTAAAAAGGAAGGAAAAAAAGGAAAGAACAAAAAGGAAAGGAACCCCTCCCCCCCCCCCAACCCCGCCTTTGGCGGCATCCTCATCCCCTTGTAACAGCGGGAACCCTGCCGGGACGGGCAGTGTGCTTCTACCTGTGGGAACTTGTCTGTGGTTAGCACCGACCTCCCCGTTGAGGGCCCCGGGGAGCCTCGGACCGGGAGCAGGGGGACTTTGGATTTACGCCCGTGTAACTTCACTGCAATAAAGCCCTTTTCCGCAGGACGATTTGACGGCTCCTTGTCTCTCCCTGCAACACTCGGGCGCCAAATGTCCTCCACCGACTTTGGGATGGTTCTGCAGGTGCGGCGGGGCTGTTTGCATGCCCTGGCGTGCACACCGCCCTAGCAGCAGGGCAAGGCACTGAGCAGCGGTAGCACTGCTGCTGCTGCTGCTGCTGCTGTTGTGGGAGAGGGCAAGGGAGATTTGGGGAAGCAATGCCTCTGTGCCAGGGAGTCAAGGGCCACCGCCGAGAGCAGCAGTCCCCAGGGAGGGGCAGAGAGAAGCTGCCGAGAGGTGATGCTGCTCCAGAAGGGGTGTGCGAGAGAAGGAGGCCACGGGCACGGCAGGGCTGCTGCTTCCCGGGTGCGGCTGTTGCCCGGACACCGAGGAAAGGGGCAGGAGAGCACCTGGCCTGGCAGGAGGCGCGAGCGGCAGAAGCCGCATGCTGGCAGGCTGCAGCTAGGGAAGGTGCCCCCTCCGTCGGCCCCTGTCAGCAGGGGCACTCTCCTCGCAAGGCAGCCGAAGGAGAGGGGCCCGCTGCCACTTGCAAAAGGCATTGGCCATTCTCGGCTATCTGCAGCTCTTCCGTCGCGTGGCGTTCAGCTCTCCCTTGCAGAAACCAGAAGCATTTTGTCCCGCTGGCACGCATGGGCAGGAAGAGACGGCCCATGCCGTTGGTGCAGAGGAAAGACCCAGAGGCCACAGAAGCCTCCAACTGCCTCTAAGCAGAAACACAAGGATTTCTTTGGCAGGGGCTGACTCACTGCAGTATGGGACTGTGAGCAGCCTGGGGGTGCCAGGAAGAGGACGTGCCCGTTTCCTGGCCTCTAAGCAGCCCAGACAACCCAGGGAGGAGGAGCCCAGGCACTTGCCCAGAGAGGAAGGGGGTCTCTCTTTGGGCCCAAGGGGGTGGCCCAGGGCCGACGGGACAGTGATGCTCAGCAAGCTTAGCCGGCCTCCCAATACTCAGCACACATGGGCCTGAACCTTCCCACTTCCAGCTTCTGGCTAAGAAAAGAGGCCTTGGTCCTCTGGGAGCCTCTTTCCAGGCACTTGCAGCACGCCGAAGGAAAGCAAGAGAGGGGCACCAAACCCAGAGGAGCTCTACACATCGGTCACAAGCAAGGGCTAGGGGGAAGGAGTTGCCTAAAACTGTGGTCCAGCCCCTCTCAGCTTGCTCTTGCAAGTGCAAGAAGCACCACGATTGAACAAGACCTAAATGTAAACGCACCCCACAGGAGATGTAGCCCCTCCCTCCTCTCCAGAGAGCCTTTGTCTCCCTCCATCTCTTTCCTTAAGGACTTGCCCTGTCAGTCCACCTGTCCCTTTACACAGGTGACCTCCAGACACGCACTTGGCAGGCCTCCAAAGACTAGAAGCCCACAGAAAGCAGAGGGCTTTGCTTTAGTGCGCCACGTTCTGCCTTCAGCTCGGAAAACTGCTTTACCCAGCTACCAGAGCGCCCGACCACAAGCACGGGGCCAGCCCAGCCCTCCTGGCCTCCAAGGCTAAGGCCCCTGAACCACTGTCGCCAACAGGGGAATTCTCTGGGGGCCTTTGCCAAAGCTGCCTTTGGCTCCCTAGCCACAAAGACCAAAAGCCCTTTGACCAACAGCTGCATCAAGGGGAGCTGCCTTCGGGCACAGGAGCCAAGTGATGCCGGCGAGGCCCCTCTGCTCCTTGGGCTACTCCGTGACGACTATTGCACCCCATGCTTCGCACATCCCGTTTTCTGTTTAAGTGCCAGGAAGACACTCTAATCATACCAGCATGAGTAAAGCAGAAGAGCCAAGCATTGCCGTGGCAGACAATGCTGGAATTAAGCCTCCTGCTGGGGCCGCCTGAATGAAGCTCCTGGCGTCTGCATCCTGCGGCTCTTTTAAATCACACGATGCACTCTCTTCTTGCCAACCAAATGCACCTGGCCTGGAGAGGAAGCATGGCTGAGCTGCAAAGGGGAAAAGCTGAGCTCTGGCATTGCCCGGCTCAGCTCGCCCAGCACAGCAGCCTGCCTTTGAGCAGCATGGCACGTCTGGTTTTCTAGGCTTTGCAAGAGCAAAGAGAAGAACAAGGGAGTTCAGAGAATCGCAGAACGGTGGAGGCTGGAAGGCACCGTCAGAGACCATGCGCTCCTAGCGCCCTGCTCAAGCAGGCTCAGCTAGAGCAGGCTGCCCAGGACCGTGTGCAGACAACTTCTGAATATCCCCAAGGACGGCGTCTCCACAAGCCCTCTGAGCAACCTGTGCCAGTGCTCAGGCACCCTCACCGCAAAAGAGTTTTGCGTAGCTTCAGACGGAATTGCCTGTGCAATTTCAGTTTCTGCCCGTTGCCTCTCGTCCTGTCGCTGGGCAACGCTGAAAGAATTCAAGCGCAGGGAGGCTTTGGCCTTCCCAGCCCTAGTGCTGCTTGCTCCAACAATGTCCCTGCGTTCCTCCCAGGTCACCTCTCCCTGCTTCCACCTTCTGCACACTTCCTTCTTCTGTCTGGCTTTTGCCAGCACCTCCTTGTTCGTCCAGGCAGGCTTCCCATGCCCTTTGCTCAGCTCCTGGCTCAATGGCATGGACTGTTCTGGAGCTTGGCAGAGGGGATGCTGGACTATCAAGCAGCTTTCTCGGAGCCCTCTTCCCTCTCGAGCCTTGTCCCATGGGACACTTCCTCCTGGAGCAGCGCACCCTCGTGCACCAGCGAGCTGCAATCTCTTGCTCTACCACACACATCTCAGCCACTTGCTGAGAGGAGAGCAATTGCAGCAAAAGCACTTTGGCGTCCCCTCGAGAGCCGAGCACCGGTGAAGGCTGAGAGAAGGACCATCGCTGCCGCTTTCACAGCCATTGGGACTGGCACTCACATGCAGACCGCACACATGGCTACCTCCATTTCCCTATCTGTATACAAGCATTTTCGTGAGCCTGCCTCATCTCCTGCGCAGTCTGCCTTTGAGTCTCTCTGCAGACTCCTGGGACGCACCTGAGTCGAGGTGGGATTCAGCTGCCCAAAAGCCCGTGTCTACAGGCATTTGGGTATGCCAGGGCACCACCAGGAATTGCCAAAGGCATCACAAATGGATGCCGGTCCTGGAGCTTAGGCAGCTGAATCCTGCCCTAAACTCTTCTCTGACTGTGGCTGGAGCCGAGATTCCCGCTTCACATGGGGAGGCCACATGTTGGCACCTGGAGGGGAGGTCACTCTCATCGCCGGCTCACCACTACCGGGACTGAGTGCAGAGGAAGCGTGAAAGCTGGGAAAGTTGGGACACCGCCTGGGCCCTGATGTGATCTCCAGCGGGCACAGGCCCCCTTGCTTGCCCCCTCCACAGCTTGAGGCCTCCTGTCCCAGCAGCAACAGGGCATGTTGCAGCCGTGCGGGGAGGCGTGTGCATTGGGGGTTTTCACTGACACAGAGCCAGCTGCTGAAGCCGGCAGCTCCTCCAACACCAAGCCCGGAGACGCAGAGCAAAGGGGGCATGGCGGGAGCCAGCAGCGGTGCCCGGCCCCACCAGCTGCGCTCCCACCCCGCAGACGGGACAATGCCGTGGCGGCGTCGGAGGTGCCGGGCAGCGGGGAGACTCCCCTTTGCGCCCGCGGCCCCCGGCCCACGCCCCGGCGCTGCCCCGCGACCCGGCCGCCGCATCACAATGTGCCACAGTGGCACCCGGGTGGCCACGGCCACCAGCGCCCGCCCGGCCCCAGTGCGGCGCTGTGCCAGTGCGGGGCAGCGGGGAGACGCAGGCTCCCGGCCCAGCGCAGCGGCACTACTCGGCACAGGCGCACCGCTCTTGCCTTGGCGCAGGCCTGACCGGCGCCTGGCGCTGCCCGGCGCGGGGCACGCACGCACCGCAGCCCTCTGCCCGCACACGGCGCCATGGGACAGGCCAACTGCTGCGGCACCCGGGGCGCTGCCGGCCCCGCTGCCGGCACGCAGGCACAGCCTGGGGACCCTGGCCGTGCGGCTCCTCGCGCCGGCCTCGGGCTCGTGCCCAGGGGAGCCTCCCGGCCCCCGGCGCCGCTTGGTGCCTTTGTGTCGCGCAGGAGCCCCCGGCTCCTGCTCAGCGACCGCGTGCAGGTGACTCGGCACCAGCGGACGAGGGACAGGCACCTCCTGCTCTTCTCCGACGCCATCGCCATCGCCAGATTCAGGTAAGAAGAGCAACCAGAGCCGTCCTCCCCCCCGCCACCGCCTCTGCCACCTGCCCCCAGGCACCGCTGCTCCCCGCATCTGCTCCCACCGGAGCAGAAAGTGCCTCCTCGGGGCTGCTCTTCCCATTGCTTCCTTCCTCAACAGCACCCCTCGACAAGGAACAGCAATGCTGCCAAATCCTGCTGCTCACAGCCTCTAGCATCCAGTCGCCCGGAAGGAGGCCTTCCTCCTCTCCTCACTGCCTCGCCCAGGGCTCCATGCCCTTTGCTCCCCACGACCACTTGTGCTCCATATGGCCTGCAGCCCCCTGCATGGGTGCACCTGCGCTGCGGGCAGGGACAGCCTTGCCCTTTAATTCGGGGAGGTGTGAGCGGAAAGGGGCAGGCTCCGCGTGTTGCCACCCTGACCGGCAGCCTCTGAGCAAGCGCCCGCCAGCACTGCTTTGCAGCAGCGACTTCTCCAGAGTGCCCTGTGTGCGTGCTGGCACGCAGGCTGCTTTCTGCCGCCCGAGCCCCGCGCTGGCTGCCCCAAGCCTCTGCCCCCGGCACACGGCTCTCCCCGGGAGGCCTGCTGCGGCTGCCCCCAGCACACAGCCTCCAAGGCGGTCCCTGCTCTTCCTCCTGGCAGATGTGGTTCCACCTTCCTGCTCAAGCACCGGGTGCCTCTCAGCGACCTCTGGGTGCTGTGCGAGAAGGACGAGGCGGCGTGCGGCTGTGAAGACGAGGAGGACGTTTTTGGCCTCAAATGCGCCAATTCCCTCGTCCTGGTCTGGACCACCAAGGTCTGCGTGGTCACCTTCCGGTGAGTCTTGGGGGCGTGCCCAGGGCTGGGGGGGTGCAGGGCACCGTGCTCGCCTTCAGTCCTCTCCGGGCTTGCTGGGGCTCAGCCCCGGCTGCGGCAGAGAAAGCAGAGGCCCCGCTGCGCTTTCAGACGCACCCACGGGCACCTCCAGGCGTGCACAAGCCACCCGCCACCGCCGCCACGACCCTGCAGCTCTGCTCAGCCCAGCGACACTGTGGGGGGACACCGAGCGGGGGCTCTGGTGTACGGCGGTGTGGAGCGGTGCCAAGCAGGCCAGCTGTGTCTGGGGCCCTGTGCCACTCCCCAGCAGCAGCAGCAGCAGCAGCAGCAGCAGCAGCAGCAGCGGGCTCTGAGGCTGTTTCTCCTTCTCGCTGCAGGTCGCAGGAGGTGAAGGAGCGGTGGCTGAACACCATGCTCAGGTGAGCCCTGCTGGGGAACTCAGCCTGCCTGCGGCGGCGTCAAGGCTGCAGGCGGTGCAGAGCTGCCGGGGCAGCTGCCCGCAGCACAGCAGCACGGGAGGTGGGGGAAAGGGACGCCCCCTGCGCGGGGCAGCTCTGGGGCCGAGCGGCAGCAGCTGCTTCGCCTTGGCACGGCAAACGAACACCAGCGCCCTGGAGCTGGCCCCACAGCTCCTGGCTTGCGTGGATGGGGAGCCTGAGCCGCCGCTGCCCTTTTCCCGACGCAAGAGGCCCGGAGGCAGCGGGGCCGGGGGCGCTGCAGAGCAGTGCTGCCAGCCAGCGCCGCACGAAGCTCTGCTGTGCCAGGGTGGCGTGGGGGTGCGGGGCTGGTGTCGGGGCAGCGAGCAGAGGGGGCTGCCTGTGACCGAGCTCTGCCTTCGTCCCTGCGCTGTGCCCAGGCAAAGCCCAGGAGCCCAGGAGACCCGGCTCAGCCGCCTGCCCTGCCTTCGGCTCCTCATCAAGTCCGTCGGCTTCGACGCTCCCGTAAGTGTCCCGGGGGTTTCCGCTGCGCCCCGAGCGCCACGGGGCTTTGGGGAAGGGCCCCCGCCACCAGCTGCTCACGTGGCTTCTCTGCTCTCTTGCCTAGTCGGGGTCGCCGACTGCCCGCAGCGTGGAGGCCTTGACTGCGGCGGAGGTGAGTAGGGGCTGCCTCTGCCCCGGCCCTGGCTGGGTGCTGGCGGGAGGCATCGGAGCTTCGGGAGGGCACGTGGCAGGGCCCGAAGCCCTGCAGACACCGGTCGGTCGCTGCTGCATGGGGCCATTCCTGCAGCCCAGCATCTCCTCCACAGGAGTGTGACGACCTCGGCTCTTCGCTGCAGCTGCTCACAGCTCTCTGCGTGCCTGAAGCAGCTCCGGAGGCACCCGAGCACACGGGCAGCTCCGCAGGTAGGACGATGCACTGAGCATTGGCACCGAGCAGGGCTGCTGGTGCCAGTTGTGCAGCTGGAGATCGCAAGGCGCCTGTGGCCATGCCGAGGGGGGCAGAGGGCTCGAGACCTTCTGGCAGTGCTTTCCTCCTGCCACACTTCCCAGAAGTTCACAATGACAATACTCACTGCACAAAAGGCATCGCACGTGCTGAACCTCTGTAGCCCTTTGCTCTTCACAGCGCTGCTCGCTAGGGACTGCAGCTGCACTCCCCGGGCAGGATACTGCCCCCGCGGGGACTTGGCTCTCCTCCTGAACTGCTCCTCACCTCCATAGCTGCTAAGGTTGCCCCTTGCCATGTGCCATGTGCCATGTGCCATGTGCCATGTGCCATGTGCCATGTGCGGGGCTGCGTGCTCCCACCGGGAAAATCCCCTTTCGGCCCTTCAGAGGCCCAGGAAAAAGGAGCTGACAGCCTCTTTCTCCCCACAGCACACCCAGGTGCTGCTCTGGAGGACGCCTCTGCCCTCCACAGCCCAGAGGCTGAAGCTGCCTGCGGCCCCCCAACCGCTGAGACGCAGCAGCCCAGAGGCAGAAGCCCCAGCGGGAGGCGCAGAAATGCCTCTTGCGTCTCTGCTCCTCCACTGCCTGCTCAGAGCAAGGAGCTCGGCACGCTGCGCAGGAGCCTCTCGGAGGCGGCCCTGTCCTTCCCGGGCCGCTGGCGAGGCTGCAGAAGGCGCCAGAGGGGCACCAGCCGGGCGCCCAGTGTTGCGGATGGTCAGCAACAGCTGGGCATGGAGAAGGGGGCCCTGGAAAAGCCACCTGCCATGGAGGCGGCACCACTCTCGGCTGCCTCTGCACCCGCACCGTCCTCCAGGTGCTCCCTGGAGAGCTGCCGGGCTGCTTCGCAGGGCCCCTCCGTAAGCCTCCTGGGAGCTGCTGCCATTCCCGCTTGCTGCTTGCCGGTGGCGAGAGCTGCGAGAAAGAGAAGGAGACGGAGGAGGAGACAGAGAAGGAAAAGAAGAAGGAGAGAGAGAAGGAGAAAGAGGGAGACAAAGAGAAGGCGAAAGAGAAGGCGAAAGAGAAGGAGAAGGCGAAGGCAAAAGCAAAGGAGAAGGAGAAGAAGAGAGAAAGAAAGAGAAGGAGGAAGAGAAAGGGAAAGGGAAGGAGAAGGAGAAGAAATGGAGAGCAAATAAAGGGAGGAGAAAAGAAAGAAAGAAAAGACATGGAGAGAAAACCAAGAGAAAGAAAAGAAATGGCGTAAAAAGAAAGGGAGAGAAAAGGAAGGGGTAGGGCAAGAAAGTGAAGAGAAAAAAGAGGGGAGAAAAAAGGTGTAGAAAGGAAGGGGGAGAGAAAAGTGAGGGCAAAAAAGGGGGAGAAAAGGGGGGAGAAGAAGAAAAGGGAGCAAAGAAGATGGAGCTAAGAGAAGAGGAGAAAGAGGAGGGAGAAAAGGAAGAGGGAGAAAAAAGGAAGAGGGAGAAAAAGGGGGGGGGGGAGAAAGAAAGGGGAGCAAAAGGGTGAAAAAAGCGGCCAAATGAAGGGGTGCTAGAAAAGGGGAGGAAAGGGAGAGGGAGAAAAGGGAGGAAGAAGAAAGGGGGAGAAAAAGAGTGAGAAAAGGGAGAAGAAAAGGAGGGGAAGGGGAAATAAGCAAGAGAGAAGCAAAGGGGGACTAAAAAAGGAGGGTGGAAATGGGAGAGAAAGGGGAACAAAGAGAGGAGGAAGAAAGGGGAGAGAAAAGGAGGGAGATAAGCAAGCGAGGGAAAAAATGGAGAGAGAAGAAGAAGGGAGAAGAAGGGGGAGGTAAGAAAGCGTGAGAAAAGAGGTGTCAGGAAAAAAGGGGAGAAAAGAGTGAAGAGAAATGGGGAGAAAAAGCAAAGGGAGAAGAAAGGAGGAGAAAAAAGGGGGAAGAAAAATGGGGAGAAAGGAGGGGGAAATAGCAAAAAGGCGGGGAGGGGGGAAGAAATAAAAGGGAGAGAAAAGAAAGGCAGAGAGAAAAATGAGGAGAAAAAAGGGGTGGGAGAGGGGAGCTAAGAAAAGAGGGAAGAAAAGAGGGGAAGCTAAAAGGGGAGAAAAGCGGGGAGAGAGGCAGAGCAAAAAGGGGGGAGAGAAAAAAGGGGGAAGGAAAAAGGGGAGGAAAAGAGGGGGGAGAAAAAAGGGGGGGAAAGCCTGAGGAGGAAAAAGAGGGAGAGAAAAGGGAAGAGGAGAGGGGAGAGGAAAAAGGAGGAGGGGCAAGGGGGCAAGAAGCGGAGGGGAAAGGCCAAAGGGGGAGAAAGAAGGGGGAAGGAAAAGGGGAAGGAAAGAAGGGAAAGGAATAGAAAAAAGGGGGAGAGAAATGGGAGAAATCAAAGGGGTAGAAAAGAAAGGCAGAGCAAAGACGGGGAGAAAAAGGGGGTGGAAAGGAGGAGCTAAGAAAAGAGGGAAGAAAAAAGGGGAAGGAAAAGGGGGAGAGAAATGGGAGGAAAAGGGGAGAGAAAAGGGGGAAGAAAGAAGGGGGGAGAAAAGAAAGCAGGAGAAAAAGAGGGGGAGAGAGAAAGGAGGAGGAAAGGGTGAGAGAAAAAGGGGGAGCAAAAAAGAGGGGGACCAAAAGCAGGGGAGAAAAGGGGGGAGAAAAAAGGTGGGGGAAAATGGAGAGAAAAGAAAGGAGGGGAGAAAAAGAAGGGAGATAAAAGGTGGAGAAAAAAGGGAGGGAGGAGGGGGAGAGGAAAAGGCGGAGAAGAAAGGGTGAGAAAAGCGGGGAGAGAAAAAGGGGGAAGAAAAAGGGGGGAGAAAAAAGGAAGAAAATAAGCGAAGGCAGAAGAAAAATGGGAGACGGGAGGAAAATGGTGGGAAAGGGGGAGAAAAGAAAAGAGGGAAGAAAAGAGGGGAAGACGAAAGGGGAGGAAAAAGGGGGAGATAAGAAAGCAAGAGAAAAAAGGGGGAGAGAAAAAAGAGGTAGAAAAAAATGGAGAAAAGAGTGGAGAAAAAGGGAGAGAGGAAAAAGGGGGAGAGCAATTGAGGAGAAAAAAGGGGGAGAAGAAAAAGGGGGAGGAAGGGGGAGAAAAGGGGGGAGAAGAAAAGGGGGAGAAAGAAGAAAGGGAGAAAAAAGGGAAGAAAGAAGGGGGAAGAAAGAAGGGGGAAAAGAGGGGGGGAGGAAGAGAAAAGGGGGAGAAAAGAAAGGCAGAGAAAAGGTGGGGGGGAAGGGGGGCTGGAAAGGGGGAGATGAGAAAAGAGGGAAGAGCAAAGGGGAAGAGAAGGCAGGACAGGAATGGGAGAAAAAAGGGGGAGAAAAGGTGGAGAGGAAAGGGGGCAGGAAAGCAGGGGGAACAAAAAGGGAGGAGAAAAAGGTGAGGAAAAAATGGGGAGAACATCAAAGAAGGGAGGAAAAAAAGGGAGCTAAAGGGGGGAGAAAAAAGGGGGGAAGGGGGAGAAAAGAGGGAAGAAAAAGGGAAGAAAAAGTGGGAAGAAGAGAAGGGGGACAAAGATGGGAGAAAAAAGGGGGAAGATGATAAAGGGGGGGAAGGGAGGAAAAGGGGTGAGAAAAAAAGGGAGGAGAAGGGAAGGGAAAAAAGGGGGAGAAAAAATGGGGAGAAGAACTGGGGAGAAAAGCGGGGAGAAAAGAAACGGGGAGATGAGCAAGGCGGATAAGGGGGGAGATTAGCAAGGGGGAGATAAGGAAGCAGGGAGAAAAAGGAGGGGAAGAGAAGGAGGGGAAGCAAAGGAAGGGGAAGAAAAGCGGGGGAAGAAAAGAAAGGGGCCAAAGAAGAAAGGGAAAAAAAGGACAGGGAAAAGGGAAAGGAAAGAGAAAAAAGGAAAGACAAAAGGAAAGACAAAAGGGACGAAGGAAAGGAAAGGAAAAAGGAGAAGGTAAAAAGGAAGGAAAAAAAGGAAAGAACAAAAAGGAAAGGAACCCCTCCCCCCCCCCCCAACCCCGCCTTTGGCGGCATCCTCATCCCCTTGTAACAGCGGGAACCCTGCCGGGACGGGCAGTGTGCTTCTACCTGTGGGAACTTGTCTGTGGTTAGCACCGACCTCCCCGTTGAGGGCCCCGGGGAGCCTCGGACCGGGAGCAGGGGGACTTTGGATTTACGCCCGTGTAACTTCACTGCAATAAAGCCCTTTTCCGCAGGACGATTTGACGGCTCCTTGTCTCTCCCTGCAACACTCGGGCGCCAAATGTCCTCCACCGACTTTGGGATGGTTCTGCAGGTGCGGCGGGGCTGTTTGCATGCCCTGGCGTGCACACCGCCCTAGCAGCAGGGCAAGGCACTGAGCAGCGGTAGCACTGCTGCTGCTGCTGCTGCTGCTGTTGTGGGAGAGGGCAAGGGAGATTTGGGGAAGCAATGCCTCTGTGCCAGGGAGTCAAGGGCCACCGCCGAGAGCAGCAGTCCCCAGGGAGGGGCAGAGAGAAGCTGCCGAGAGGTGATGCTGCTCCAGAAGGGGTGTGCGAGAGAAGGAGGCCACGGGCACGGCAGGGCTGCTGCTTCCCGGGTGCGGCTGTTGCCCGGACACCGAGGAAAGGGGCAGGAGAGCACCTGGCCTGGCAGGAGGCGCGAGCGGCAGAAGCCGCATGCTGGCAGGCTGCAGCTAGGGAAGGTGCCCCCTCCGTCGGCCCCTGTCAGCAGGGGCACTCTCCTCGCAAGGCAGCCGAAGGAGAGGGGCCCGCTGCCACTTGCAAAAGGCATTGGCCATTCTCGGCTATCTGCAGCTCTTCCGTCGCGTGGCGTTCAGCTCTCCCTTGCAGAAACCAGAAGCATTTTGTCCCGCTGGCACGCATGGGCAGGAAGAGACGGCCCATGCCGTTGGTGCAGAGGAAAGACCCAGAGGCCACAGAAGCCTCCAACTGCCTCTAAGCAGAAACACAAGGATTTCTTTGGCAGGGGCTGACTCACTGCAGTATGGGACTGTGAGCAGCCTGGGGGTGCCAGGAAGAGGACGTGCCCGTTTCCTGGCCTCTAAGCAGCCCAGACAACCCAGGGAGGAGGAGCCCAGGCACTTGCCCAGAGAGGAAGGGGGTCTCTCTTTGGGCCCAAGGGGGTGGCCCAGGGCCGACGGGACAGTGATGCTCAGCAAGCTTAGCCGGCCTCCCAATACTCAGCACACATGGGCCTGAACCTTCCCACTTCCAGCTTCTGGCTAAGAAAAGAGGCCTTGGTCCTCTGGGAGCCTCTTTCCAGGCACTTGCAGCACGCCGAAGGAAAGCAAGAGAGGGGCACCAAACCCAGAGGAGCTCTACACATCGGTCACAAGCAAGGGCTAGGGGGAAGGAGTTGCCTAAAACTGTGGTCCAGCCCCTCTCAGCTTGCTCTTGCAAGTGCAAGAAGCACCACGATTGAACAAGACCTAAATGTAAACGCACCCCACAGGAGATGTAGCCCCTCCCTCCTCTCCAGAGAGCCTTTGTCTCCCTCCATCTCTTTCCTTAAGGACTTGCCCTGTCAGTCCACCTGTCCCTTTACACAGGTGACCTCCAGACACGCACTTGGCAGGCCTCCAAAGACTAGAAGCCCACAGAAAGCAGAGGGCTTTGCTTTAGTGCGCCACGTTCTGCCTTCAGCTCGGAAAACTGCTTTACCCAGCTACCAGAGCGCCCGACCACAAGCACGGGGCCAGCCCAGCCCTCCTGGCCTCCAAGGCTAAGGCCCCTGAACCACTGTCGCCAACAGGGGAATTCTCTGGGGGCCTTTGCCAAAGCTGCCTTTGGCTCCCTAGCCACAAAGACCAAAAGCCCTTTGACCAACAGCTGCATCAAGGGGAGCTGCCTTTGGGCACAGGAGCCAAGTGATGCCGGCGAGGCCCCTCTGCTCCTTGGGCTACTCCGTGACGACTATTGCACCCCATGCTTCGCACATCCCGTTTTCTGTTTAAGTGCCAGGAAGACACTCTAATCATACCAGCATGAGTAAAGCAGAAGAGCCAAGCATTGCCGTGGCAGACAATGCTGGAATTAAGCCTCCTGCTGGGGCCGCCTGAATGAAGCTCCTGGCGTCTGCATCCTGCGGCTCTTTTAAATCACACGATGCACTCTCTTCTTGCCAACCAAATGCACCTGGCCTGGAGAGGAAGCATGGCTGAGCTGCAAAGGGGAAAAGCTGAGCTCTGGCATTGCCCGGCTCAGCTCGCCCAGCACAGCAGCCTGCCTTTGAGCAGCACGGCACGTCTGGTTTTCTAGGCTTTGCAAGAGCAAAGAGAAGAACAAGGGAGTTCAGAGAATCGCAGAACGGTGGAGGCTGGAAGGCACCGTCAGAGACCATGCGCTCCTAGCGCCCTGCTCAAGCAGGCTCAGCTAGAGCAGGCTGCCCAGGACCGTGTGCAGACAACTTCTGAATATCCCCAAGGACGGCGTCTCCACAAGCCCTCTGAGCAACCTGTGCCAGTGCTCAGGCACCCTCACCGCAAAAGAGTTTTGCGTAGCTTCAGACGGAATTGCCTGTGCAATTTCAGTTTCTGCCCGTTGCCTCTCGTCCTGTCGCTGGGCAACGCTGAAAGAATTCAAGCGCAGGGAGGCTTTGGCCTTCCCAGCCCTAGTGCTGCTTGCTCCAACAATGTCCCTGCGTTCCTCCCAGGTCACCTCTCCCTGCTTCCACCTTCTGCACACTTCCTTCTTCTGTCTGGCTTTTGCCAGCACCTCCTTGTTCGTCCAGGCAGGCTTCCCATGCCCTTTGCTCAGCTCCTGGCTCAATGGCATGGACTGTTCTGGAGCTTGGCAGAGGGGATGCTGGACTATCAAGCAGCTTTCTCGGAGCCCTCTTCCCTCTCGAGCCTTGTCCCATGGGACACTTCCTCCTGGAGCAGCGCACCCTCGTGCACCAGCGAGCTGCAATCTCTTGCTCTACCACACACATCTCAGCCACTTGCTGAGAGGAGAGCAATTGCAGCAAAAGCACTTTGGCGTCCCCTCGAGAGCCGAGCACCGGTGAAGGCTGAGAGAAGGACCATCGCTGCCGCTTTCACAGCCATTGGGACTGGCACTCACATGCAGACCGCACACATGGCTACCTCCATTTCCCTATCTGTATACAAGCATTTTCGTGAGCCTGCCTCATCTCCTGCGCAGTCTGCCTTTGAGTCTCTCTGCAGACTCCTGGGACGCACCTGAGTCGAGGTGGGATTCAGCTGCCCAAAAGCCCGTGTCTACAGGCATTTGGGTATGCCAGGGCACCACCAGGAATTGCCAAAGGCATCACAAATGGATGCCGGTCCTGGAGCTTAGGCAGCTGAATCCTGCCCTAAACTCTTCTCTGACTGTGGCTGGAGCCGAGATTCCCGCTTCACATGGGGAGGCCACATGTTGGCACCTGGAGGGGAGGTCACTCTCATCGCCGGCTCACCACTACCGGGACTGAGTGCAGAGGAAGCGTGAAAGCTGGGAAAGTTGGGACACCGCCTGGGCCCTGATGTGATCTCCAGCGGGCACAGGCCCCCTTGCTTGCCCCCTCCACAGCTTGAGGCCTCCTGTCCCAGCAGCAACAGGGCATGTTGCAGCCGTGCGGGGAGGCGTGTGCATTGGGGGTTTTCACTGACACAGAGCCAGCTGCTGAAGCCGGCAGCTCCTCCAACACCAAGCCCGGAGACGCAGAGCAAAGGGGGCATGGCGGGAGCCAGCAGCGGTGCCCGGCCCCACCAGCTGCGCTCCCACCCCGCAGACGGGACAATGCCGTGGCGGCGTCGGAGGTGCCGGGCAGCGGGGAGACTCCCCTTTGCGCCCGCGGCCCCCGGCCCACGCCCCGGTGCTGCCCCGCGACCCGGCCGCCGCATCACAATGTGCCACAGTGGCACCCGGGTGGCCACGGCCACCAGCGCCCGCCCGGCCCCAGTGCGGCGCTGTGCCAGTGCGGGGCAGCGGGGAGACGCAGGCTCCCGGCCCAGCGCAGCGGCACTACTCGGCACAGGCGCACCGCTCTTGCCTTGGCGCAGGCCTGACCGGCGCCTGGCGCTGCCCGGCGCGGGGCACGCACGCACCGCAGCCCTCTGCCCGCACACGGCGCCATGGGACAGGCCAACTGCTGCGGCACCCGGGGCGCTGCCGGCCCCGCTGCCGGCACGCAGGCACAGCCTGGGGACCCTGGCCGTGCGGCTCCTCGCGCCGGCCTCGGGCTCGTGCCCAGGGGAGCCTCCCGGCCCCCGGCGCCGCTTGGTGCCTTTGTGTCGCGCAGGAGCCCCCGGCTCCTGCTCAGCGACCGCGTGCAGGTGACTCGGCACCAGCGGACGAGGGACAGGCACCTCCTGCTCTTCTCCGACGCCATCGCCATCGCCAGATTCAGGTAAGAAGAGCAACCAGAGCCGTCCTCCCCCCCGCCACCGCCTCTGCCACCTGCCCCCAGGCACCGCTGCTCCCCGCATCTGCTCCCACCGGAGCAGAAAGTGCCTCCTCGGGGCTGCTCTTCCCATTGCTTCCTTCCTCAACAGCACCCCTCGACAAGGAACAGCAATGCTGCCAAATCCTGCTGCTCACAGCCTCTAGCATCCAGTCGCCCGGAAGGAGGCCTTCCTCCTCTCCTCACTGCCTCGCCCAGGGCTCCATGCCCTTTGCTCCCCACGACCACTTGTGCTCCATATGGCCTGCAGCCCCCTGCATGGGTGCACCTGCGCTGCGGGCAGGGACAGCCTTGCCCTTTAATTCGGGGAGGTGTGAGCGGAAAGGGGCAGGCTCCGCGTGTTGCCACCCTGACCGGCAGCCTCTGAGCAAGCGCCCGCCAGCACTGCTTTGCAGCAGCGACTTCTCCAGAGTGCCCTGTGTGCGTGCTGGCACGCAGGCTGCTTTCTGCCGCCCGAGCCCCGCGCTGGCTGCCCCAAGCCTCTGCCCCCGGCACACGGCTCTCCCCGGGAGGCCTGCTGCGGCTGCCCCCAGCACACAGCCTCCAAGGCGGTCCCTGCTCTTCCTCCTGGCAGATGTGGTTCCACCTTCCTGCTCAAGCACCGGGTGCCTCTCAGCGACCTCTGGGTGCTGTGCGAGAAGGACGAGGCGGCGTGCGGCTGTGAAGACGAGGAGGACGTTTTTGGCCTCAAATGCGCCAATTCCCTCGTCCTGGTCTGGACCACCAAGGTCTGCGTGGTCACCTTCCGGTGAGTCTTGGGGGCGTGCCCAGGGCTGGGGGGGTGCAGGGCACCGTGCTCGCCTTCAGTCCTCTCCGGGCTTGCTGGGGCTCAGCCCCGGCTGCGGCAGAGAAAGCAGAGGCCCCGCTGCGCTTTCAGACGCACCCACGGGCACCTCCAGGCGTGCACAAGCCACCCGCCACCGCCGCCACGACCCTGCAGCTCTGCTCAGCCCAGCGACACTGTGGGGGGACACCGAGCGGGGGCTCTGGTGTACGGCGGTGTGGAGCGGTGCCAAGCAGGCCAGCTGTGTCTGGGGCCCTGTGCCACTCCCCAGCAGCAGCAGCAGCAGCAGCAGCAGCAGCAGCAGCAGCAGCAGCAGCAGCAGCAGCAGCAGCAGGAGCGGGCTCTGAGGCTGTTTCTCCTTCTCGCTGCAGGTCGCAGGAGGTGAAGGAGCGGTGGCTGAACACCATGCTCAGGTGAGCCCTGCTGGGGAACTCAGCCTGCCTGCGGCGGCGTCAAGGCTGCAGGCGGTGCAGAGCTGCCGGGGCAGCTGCCCGCAGCACAGCAGCACGGGAGGTGGGGGAAAGGGACGCCCCCTGCGCGGGGCAGCTCTGGGGCCGAGCGGCAGCAGCTGCTTCGCCTTGGCACGGCAAACGAACACCAGCGCCCTGGAGCTGGCCCCACAGCTCCTGGCTTGCGTGGATGGGGAGCCCGAGCCGCCGCTGCCCTTTTCCCGACGCAAGAGGCCCGGAGGCAGCGGGGCCGGGGGCGCTGCAGAGCAGTGCTGCCAGCCAGCGCCGCACGAAGCTCTGCTGTGCCAGGGTGGCGTGGGGGTGCGGGGCTGGTGTCGGGGCAGCGAGCAGAGGGGGCTGCCTGTGACCGAGCTCTGCCTTCGTCCCTGCGCTGTGCCCAGGCAAAGCCCAGGAGCCCAGGAGACCCGGCTCAGCCGCCTGCCCTGCCTTCGGCTCCTCATCAAGTCCGTCGGCTTCGACGCTCCCGTAAGTGTCCCGGGGGTTTCCGCTGCGCCCCGAGCGCCACGGGGCTTTGGGGAAGGGCCCCCGCCACCAGCTGCTCACGTGGCTTCTCTGCTCTCTTGCCTAGTCGGGGTCGCCGACTGCCCGCAGCGTGGAGGCCTTGACTGCGGCGGAGGTGAGTAGGGGCTGCCTCTGCCCCGGCCCTGGCTGGGTGCTGGCGGGAGGCATCGGAGCTTCGGGAGGGCACGTGGCAGGGCCCGAAGCCCTGCAGACACCGGTCGGTCGCTGCTGCATGGGGCCATTCCTGCAGCCCAGCATCTCCTCCACAGGAGTGTGACGACCTCGGCTCTTCGCTGCAGCTGCTCACAGCTCTCTGCGTGCCTGAAGCAGCTCCGGAGGCACCCGAGCACACGGGCAGCTCCGCAGGTAGGACGATGCACTGAGCATTGGCACCGAGCAGGGCTGCTGGTGCCAGTTGTGCAGCTGGAGATCGCAAGGCGCCTGTGGCCATGCCGAGGGGGGCAGAGGGCTCGAGACCTTCTGGCAGTGCTTTCCTCCTGCCACACTTCCCAGAAGTTCACAATGACAATACTCACTGCACAAAAGGCATCGCACGTGCTGAACCTCTGTAGCCCTTTGCTCTTCACAGCGCTGCTCGCTAGGGACTGCAGCTGCACTCCCCGGGCAGGATACTGCCCCCGCGGGGACTTGGCTCTCCTCCTGAACTGCTCCTCACCTCCATAGCTGCTAAGGTTGCCCCTTGCCATGTGCCATGTGCCATGTGCCATGTGCGGGGCTGCGTGCTCCCACCGGGAAAATCCCCTTTCGGCCCTTCAGAGGCCCAGGAAAAAGGAGCTGACAGCCTCTTTCTCCCCACAGCACACCCAGGTGCTGCTCTGGAGGACGCCTCTGCCCTCCACAGCCCAGAGGCTGAAGCTGCCTGCGGCCCCCCAACCGCTGAGACGCAGCAGCCCAGAGGCAGAAGCCCCAGCGGGAGGCGCAGAAATGCCTCTTGCGTCTCTGCTCCTCCACTGCCTGCTCAGAGCAAGGAGCTCGGCACGCTGCGCAGGAGCCTCTCGGAGGCGGCCCTGTCCTTCCCGGGCCGCTGGCGAGGCTGCAGAAGGCGCCAGAGGGGCACCAGCCGGGCGCCCAGTGTTGCGGATGGTCAGCAACAGCTGGGCATGGAGAAGGGGGCCCTGGAAAAGCCACCTGCCATGGAGGCGGCACCACTCTCGGCTGCCTCTGCACCCGCACCGTCCTCCAGGTGCTCCCTGGAGAGCTGCCGGGCTGCTTCGCAGGGCCCCTCCGTAAGCCTCCTGGGAGCTGCTGCCATTCCCGCTTGCTGCTTGCCGGCGGCGAGAGCTGCGAGAAAGAGAAGGAGACGGAGGAGGAGACAGAGAAGGAAAAGAAGAAGGAGAGAGAGAAGGAGAAAGAGGGAGACAAAGAGAAGGCGAAAGAGAAGGCGAAAGAGAAGGAGAAGGCGAAGGCAAAAGCAAAGGAGAAGGAGAAGAAGAGAGAAAGAAAGAGAAGGAGGAAGAGAAAGGGAAAGGGAAGGAGAAGGAGAAGAAATGGAGAGCAAATAAAGGGAGGAGAAAAGAAAGAAAGAAAAGACATGGAGAGAAAACCAAGAGAAAGAAAAGAAATGGCGTAAAAAGAAAGGGAGAGAAAAGGAAGGGGTAGGGCAAGAAAGTGAAGAGAAAAAAGAGGGGAGAAAAAAGGTGTAGAAAGGAAGGGGGAGAGAAAAGTGAGGGCAAAAAAGGGGGAGAAAAGGGGGGAGAAGAAGAAAAGGGAGCAAAGAAGATGGAGCTAAGAGAAGAGGAGAAAGAGGAGGGAGAAAAGGAAGAGGGAGAAAAAAGAAAGAGGGAGAAAAAGGGGGGGGGGAGAAAGAAAGGGGAGCAAAAGGGTGAAAAAAGCGGCCAAATGAAGGGGTGCTAGAAAAGGGGAGGAAAGGGAGAGGGAGAAAAGGGAGGAAGAAGAAAGGGGGAGAAAAAGAGTGAGAAAAGGGAGAAGAAAAGGAGGGGAAGGGGAAATAAGCAAGAGAGAAGCAAAGGGGGACTAAAAAAGGAGGGTGGAAATGGGAGAGAAAGGGGAACAAAGAGAGGAGGAAGAAAGGGGAGAGAAAAGGAGGGAGATAAGCAAGCGAGGGAAAAAATGGAGAGAGAAGAAGAAGGGAGAAGAAGGGGGAGGTAAGAAAGCGTGAGAAAAGAGGTGTCAGGAAAAAAGGGGGAGAAAAGAGTGAAGAGAAATGGGGAGAAAAAGCAAAGGGAGAAGAAAGGAGGAGAAAAAAGGGGGAAGAAAAATGGGGAGAAAGGAGGGGGAAATAGCAAAAAGGCGGGGAGGGGGGAAGAAATAAAAGGGAGAGAAAAGAAAGGCAGAGAGAAAAATGAGGAGAAAAAAGGGGTGGGAGAGGGGAGCTAAGAAAAGAGGGAAGAAAAGAGGGGAAGCTAAAAGGGGAGAAAAGCGGGGAGAGAGGCAGAGCAAAAAGGGGGGAGAGAAAAAAGGGGGAAGGAAAAAGGGGAGGAAAAGAGGGGGGAGAAAAAAGGGGGGGAAAGCCTGAGGAGGAAAAAGAGGGAGAGAAAAGGGAAGAGGAGAGGGGAGAGGAAAAAGGAGGAGGGGCAAGGGGGCAAGAAGCGGAGGGGAAAGGCCAAAGGGGGAGAAAGAAGGGGGAAGGAAAAGGGGAAGGAAAGAAGGGAAAGGAATAGAAAAAAGGGGGAGAGAAATGGGAGAAATCAAAGGGGTAGAAAAGAAAGGCAGAGCAAAGACGGGGAGAAAAAGGGGGTGGAAAGGAGGAGCTAAGAAAAGAGGGAAGAAAAAAGGGGAAGGAAAAGGGGGAGAGAAATGGGAGGAAAAGGGGAGAGAAAAGGGGGAAGAAAGAAGGGGGGAGAAAAGAAAGCAGGAGAAAAAGAGGGGGAGAGAGAAAGGAGGAGGAAAGGGTGAGAGAAAAAGGGGGAGCAAAAAAGAGGGGGACCAAAAGCAGGGGAGAAAAGGGGGGAGAAAAAAGGTGGGGGAAAATGGAGAGAAAAGAAAGGAGGGGAGAAAAAGAAGGGAGATAAAAGGTGGAGAAAAAAGGGAGGGAGGAGGGGGAGAGGAAAAGGCGGAGAAGAAAGGGTGAGAAAAGCGGGGAGAGAAAAAGGGGGAAGAAAAAGGGGGGAGAAAAAAGGAAGAAAATAAGCGAAGGCAGAAGAAAAATGGGAGACAGGGGAGGAAAATGGTGGGAAAGGGGGAGAAAAGAAAAGAGGGAAGAAAAGAGGGGAAGACGAAAGGGGAGGAAAAAGGGGGAGATAAGAAAGCAAGAGAAAAAAGGGGGAGAGAAAAAAGAGGTAGAAAAAAATGGAGAAAAGAGTGGAGAAAAAGGGAGAGAGGAAAAAGGGGGAGAGCAATTGAGGAGAAAAAAGGGGGAGAAGAAAAAGGGGGAGGAAGGGGGAGAAAAGGGGGGAGAAGAAAAGGGGGAGAAAGAAGAAAGGGAGAAAAAAGGGAAGAAAGAAGGGGGAAGAAAGAAGGGGGAAAAGAGGGGGGGAGGAAGAGAAAAGGGGGAGAAAAGAAAGGCAGAGAAAAGGTGGGGGGGAAGGGGGGCTGGAAAGGGGGAGATGAGAAAAGAGGGAAGAGCAAAGGGGAAGAGAAGGCAGGACAGGAATGGGAGAAAAAAGGGGGAGAAAAGGTGGAGAGGAAAGGGGGCAGGAAAGCAGGGGGAACAAAAAGGGAGGAGAAAAAGGTGAGGAAAAAATGGGGAGAACATCAAAGAAGGGAGGAAAAAAAGGGAGCTAAAGGGGGGAGAAAAAAGGGGGGAAGGGGGAGAAAAGAGGGAAGAAAAAGGGAAGAAAAAGTGGGAAGAAGAGAAGGGGGACAAAGATGGGAGAAAAAAGGGGGAAGATGATAAAGGGGGGGGAAGGGAGGAAAAGGGGTGAGAAAAAAAGGGAGGAGAAGGGAAGGGAAAAAAGGGGGAGAAAAAATGGGGAGAAGAACTGGGGAGAAAAGCGGGGAGAAAAGAAACGGGGAGATGAGCAAGGCGGATAAGGGGGGAGATTAGCAAGGGGGAGATAAGGAAGCAGGGAGAAAAAGGAGGGGAAGAGAAGGAGGGGAAGCAAAGGAAGGGGAAGAAAAGCGGGGGAAGAAAAGAAAGGGGCCAAAGAAGAAAGGGAAAAAAAGGACAGGGAAAAGGGAAAGGAAAGAGAAAAAAGGAAAGACAAAAGGAAAGACAAAAGGGACGAAGGAAAGGAAAGGAAAAAGGAGAAGGTAAAAAGGAAGGAAAAAAAGGAAAGAACAAAAAGGAAAGGAACCCCTCCCCCCCCCCCCAACCCCGCCTTTGGCGGCATCCTCATCCCCTTGTAACAGCGGGAACCCTGCCGGGACGGGCAGTGTGCTTCTACCTGTGGGAACTTGTCTGTGGTTAGCACCGACCTCCCCGTTGAGGGCCCCGGGGAGCCTCGGACCGGGAGCAGGGGGACTTTGGATTTACGCCCGTGTAACTTCACTGCAATAAAGCCCTTTTCCGCAGGACGATTTGACGGCTCCTTGTCTCTCCCTGCAACACTCGGGCGCCAAATGTCCTCCACCGACTTTGGGATGGTTCTGCAGGTGCGGCGGGGCTGTTTGCATGCCCTGGCGTGCACACCGCCCTAGCAGCAGGGCAAGGCACTGAGCAGCGGTAGCACTGCTGCTGCTGCTGCTGCTGCTGTTGTGGGAGAGGGCAAGGGAGATTTGGGGAAGCAATGCCTCTGTGCCAGGGAGTCAAGGGCCACCGCCGAGAGCAGCAGTCCCCAGGGAGGGGCAGAGAGAAGCTGCCGAGAGGTGATGCTGCTCCAGAAGGGGCGTGCGAGAGAAGGAGGCCACGGGCACGGCAGGGCTGCTGCTTCCCGGGTGCGGCTGTTGCCCGGACACCGAGGAAAGGGGCAGGAGAGCACCTGGCCTGGCAGGAGGCGCGAGCGGCAGAAGCCGCATGCTGGCAGGCTGCAGCTAGGGAAGGTGCCCCCTCCGTCGGCCCCTGTCAGCAGGGGCACTCTCCTCGCAAGGCAGCCGAAGGAGAGGGGCCCGCTGCCACTTGCAAAAGGCATTGGCCATTCTCGGCTATCTGCAGCTCTTCCGTCGCGTGGCGTTCAGCTCTCCCTTGCAGAAACCAGAAGCATTTTGTCCCGCTGGCACGCATGGGCAGGAAGAGACGGCCCATGCCGTTGGTGCAGAGGAAAGACCCAGAGGCCACAGAAGCCTCCAACTGCCTCTAAGCAGAAACACAAGGATTTCTTTGGCAGGGGCTGACTCACTGCAGTATGGGACTGTGAGCAGCCTGGGGGTGCCAGGAAGAGGACGTGCCCGTTTCCTGGCCTCTAAGCAGCCCAGACAACCCAGGGAGGAGGAGCCCAGGCACTTGCCCAGAGAGGAAGGGGGTCTCTCTTTGGGCCCAAGGGGGTGGCCCAGGGCCGACGGGACAGTGATGCTCAGCAAGCTTAGCCGGCCTCCCAATACTCAGCACACATGGGCCTGAACCTTCCCACTTCCAGCTTCTGGCTAAGAAAAGAGGCCTTGGTCCTCTGGGAGCCTCTTTCCAGGCACTTGCAGCACGCCGAAGGAAAGCAAGAGAGGGGCACCAAACCCAGAGGAGCTCTACACATCGGTCACAAGCAAGGGCTAGGGGGAAGGAGTTGCCTAAAACTGTGGTCCAGCCCCTCTCAGCTTGCTCTTGCAAGTGCAAGAAGCACCACGATTGAACAAGACCTAAATGTAAACGCACCCCACAGGAGATGTAGCCCCTCCCTCCTCTCCAGAGAGCCTTTGTCTCCCTCCATCTCTTTCCTTAAGGACTTGCCCTGTCAGTCCACCTGTCCCTTTACACAGGTGACCTCCAGACACGCACTTGGCAGGCCTCCAAAGACTAGAAGCCCACAGAAAGCAGAGGGCTTTGCTTTAGTGCGCCACGTTCTGCCTTCAGCTCGGAAAACTGCTTTACCCAGCTACCAGAGCGCCCGACCACAAGCACGGGGCCAGCCCAGCCCTCCTGGCCTCCAAGGCTAAGGCCCCTGAACCACTGTCGCCAACAGGGGAATTCTCTGGGGGCCTTTGCCAAAGCTGCCTTTGGCTCCCTAGCCACAAAGACCAAAAGCCCTTTGACCAACAGCTGCATCAAGGGGAGCTGCCTTTGGGCACAGGAGCCAAGTGATGTCGGCGAGGCCCCTCTGCTCCTTGGGCTACTCCGTGACGACTATTGCACCCCATGCTTCGCACATCCCGTTTTCTGTTTAAGTGCCAGGAAGACACTCTAATCATACCAGCATGAGTAAAGCAGAAGAGCCAAGCATTGCCGTGGCAGACAATGCTGGAATTAAGCCTCCTGCTGGGGCCGCCTGAATGAAGCTCCTGGCGTCTGCATCCTGCGGCTCTTTTAAATCACACGATGCACTCTCTTCTTGCCAACCAAATGCACCTGGCCTGGAGAGGAAGCATGGCTGAGCTGCAAAGGGGAAAAGCTGAGCTCTGGCATTGCCCGGCTCAGCTCGCCCAGCACAGCAGCCTGCCTTTGAGCAGCACGGCACGTCTGGTTTTCTAGGCTTTGCAAGAGCAAAGAGAAGAACAAGGGAGTTCAGAGAATCGCAGAACGGTGGAGGCTGGAAGGCACCGTCAGAGACCATGCGCTCCTAGCGCCCTGCTCAAGCAGGCTCAGCTAGAGCAGGCTGCCCAGGACCGTGTGCAGACAACTTCTGAATATCCCCAAGGACGGCGTCTCCACAAGCCCTCTGAGCAACCTGTGCCAGTGCTCAGGCACCCTCACCGCAAAAGAGTTTTGCGTAGCTTCAGACGGAATTGCCTGTGCAATTTCAGTTTCTGCCCGTTGCCTCTCGTCCTGTCGCTGGGCAACGCTGAAAGAATTCAAGCGCAGGGAGGCTTTGGCCTTCCCAGCCCTAGTGCTGCTTGCTCCAACAATGTCCCTGCGTTCCTCCCAGGTCACCTCTCCCTGCTTCCACCTTCTGCACACTTCCTTCTTCTGTCTGGCTTTTGCCAGCACCTCCTTGTTCGTCCAGGCAGGCTTCCCATGCCCTTTGCTCAGCTCCTGGCTCAATGGCATGGACTGTTCTGGAGCTTGGCAGAGGGGATGCTGGACTATCAAGCAGCTTTCTCGGAGCCCTCTTCCCTCTCGAGCCTTGTCCCATGGGACACTTCCTCCTGGAGCAGCGCACCCTCGTGCACCAGCGAGCTGCAATCTCTTGCTCTACCACACACATCTCAGCCACTTGCTGAGAGGAGAGCAATTGCAGCAAAAGCACTTTGGCGTCCCCTCGAGAGCCGAGCACCGGTGAAGGCTGAGAGAAGGACCATCGCTGCCGCTTTCACAGCCATTGGGACTGGCACTCACATGCAGACCGCACACATGGCTACCTCCATTTCCCTATCTGTATACAAGCATTTTCGTGAGCCTGCCTCATCTCCTGCGCAGTCTGCCTTTGAGTCTCTCTGCAGACTCCTGGGACGCACCTGAGTCGAGGTGGGATTCAGCTGCCCAAAAGCCCGTGTCTACAGGCATTTGGGTATGCCAGGGCACCACCAGGAATTGCCAAAGGCATCACAAATGGATGCCGGTCCTGGAGCTTAGGCAGCTGAATCCTGCCCTAAACTCTTCTCTGACTGTGGCTGGAGCCGAGATTCCCGCTTCACATGGGGAGGCCACATGTTGGCACCTGGAGGGGAGGTCACTCTCATCGCCGGCTCACCACTACCGGGACTGAGTGCAGAGGAAGCGTGAAAGCTGGGAAAGTTGGGACACCGCCTGGGCCCTGATGTGATCTCCAGCGGGCACAGGCCCCCTTGCTTGCCCCCTCCACAGCTTGAGGCCTCCTGTCCCAGCAGCAACAGGGCATGTTGCAGCCGTGCGGGGAGGCGTGTGCATTGGGGGTTTTCACTGACACAGAGCCAGCTGCTGAAGCCGGCAGCTCCTCCAACACCAAGCCCGGAGACGCAGAGCAAAGGGGGCATGGCGGGAGCCAGCAGCGGTGCCCGGCCCCACCAGCTGCGCTCCCACCCCGCAGACGGGACAATGCCGTGGCGGCGTCGGAGGTGCCGGGCAGCGGGGAGACTCCCCTTTGCGCCCGCGGCCCCCGGCCCACGCCCCGGCGCTGCCCCGCGACCCGGCCGCCGCATCACAATGTGCCACAGTGGCACCCGGGTGGCCACGGCCACCAGCGCCCGCCCGGCCCCAGTGCGGCGCTGTGCCAGTGCGGGGCAGCGGGGAGACGCAGGCTCCCGGCCCAGCGCAGCGGCACTACTCGGCACAGGCGCACCGCTCTTGCCTTGGCGCAGGCCTGACCGGCGCCTGGCGCTGCCCGGCGCGGGGCACGCACGCACCGCAGCCCTCTGCCCGCACACGGCGCCATGGGACAGGCCAACTGCTGCGGCACCCGGGGCGCTGCCGGCCCCGCTGCCGGCACGCAGGCACAGCCTGGGGACCCTGGCCGTGCGGCTCCTCGCGCCGGCCTCGGGCTCGTGCCCAGGGGAGCCTCCCGGCCCCCGGCGCCGCTTGGTGCCTTTGTGTCGCGCAGGAGCCCCCGGCTCCTGCTCAGCGACCGCGTGCAGGTGACTCGGCACCAGCGGACGAGGGACAGGCACCTCCTGCTCTTCTCCGACGCCATCGCCATCGCCAGATTCAGGTAAGAAGAGCAACCAGAGCCGTCCTCCCCCCCGCCACCGCCTCTGCCACCTGCCCCCAGGCACCGCTGCTCCCCGCATCTGCTCCCACCGGAGCAGAAAGTGCCTCCTCGGGGCTGCTCTTCCCATTGCTTCCTTCCTCAACAGCACCCCTCGACAAGGAACAGCAATGCTGCCAAATCCTGCTGCTCACAGCCTCTAGCATCCAGTCGCCCGGAAGGAGGCCTTCCTCCTCTCCTCACTGCCTCGCCCAGGGCTCCATGCCCTTTGCTCCCCACGACCACTTGTGCTCCATATGGCCTGCAGCCCCCTGCATGGGTGCACCTGCGCTGCGGGCAGGGACAGCCTTGCCCTTTAATTCGGGGAGGTGTGAGCGGAAAGGGGCAGGCTCCGCGTGTTGCCACCCTGACCGGCAGCCTCTGAGCAAGCGCCCGCCAGCACTGCTTTGCAGCAGCGACTTCTCCAGAGTGCCCTGTGTGCGTGCTGGCACGCAGGCTGCTTTCTGCCGCCCGAGCCCCGCGCTGGCTGCCCCAAGCCTCTGCCCCCGGCACACGGCTCTCCCCGGGAGGCCTGCTGCGGCTGCCCCCAGCACACAGCCTCCAAGGCGGTCCCTGCTCTTCCTCCTGGCAGATGTGGTTCCACCTTCCTGCTCAAGCACCGGGTGCCTCTCAGCGACCTCTGGGTGCTGTGCGAGAAGGACGAGGCGGCGTGCGGCTGTGAAGACGAGGAGGACGTTTTTGGCCTCAAATGCGCCAATTCCCTCGTCCTGGTCTGGACCACCAAGGTCTGCGTGGTCACCTTCCGGTGAGTCTTGGGGGCGCGCCCAGGGCTGGGGGGGTGCAGGGCACCGTGCTCGCCTTCAGTCCTCTCCGGGCTTGCTGGGGCTCAGCCCCGGCTGCGGCAGAGAAAGCAGAGGCCCCGCTGCGCTTTCAGACGCACCCACGGGCACCTCCAGGTGTGCACAAGCCACCCGCCACCGCCGCCACGACCCTGCAGCTCTGCTCAGCCCAGCGACACTGTGGGGGGACACCGAGCGGGGGCTCTGGTGTACGGCGGTGTGGAGCGGTGCCAAGCAGGCCAGCTGTGTCTGGGGCCCTGTGCCACTCCCCAGCAGCAGCAGCAGCAGCAGCAGCAGCAGCAGCAGCAGGAGCGGGCTCTGAGGCTGTTTCTCCTTCTCGCTGCAGGTCGCAGGAGGTGAAGGAGCGGTGGCTGAACACCATGCTCAGGTGAGCCCTGCCGGGGAACTCAGCCTGCCTGCGGCGGCGTCAAGGCTGCAGGCGGTGCAGAGCTGCCGGGGCAGCTGCCCGCAGCACAGCAGCACGGGAGGTGGGGGAAAGGGACGCCCCCTGCGCGGGGCAGCTCTGGGGCCGAGCGGCAGCAGCTGCTTCGCCTTGGCACGGCAAACGAACACCAGCGCCCTGGAGCTGGCCCCACAGCTCCTGGCTTGCGTGGATGGGGAGCCCGAGCCGCCGCTGCCCTTTTCCCGACGCAAGAGGCCCGGAGGCAGCGGGGCCGGGGGCGCTGCAGAGCAGTGCTGCCAGCCAGCGCCGCACGAAGCTCTGCTGTGCCAGGGTGGCGTGGGGGTGCGGGGCTGGTGTCGGGGCAGCGAGCAGAGGGGGCTGCCTGTGACCGAGCTCTGCCTTCGTCCCTGCGCTGTGCCCAGGCAAAGCCCAGGAGCCCAGGAGACCCGGCTCAGCCGCCTGCCCTGCCTTCGGCTCCTCATCAAGTCCGTCGGCTTCGACGCTCCCGTAAGTGTCCCGGGGGTTTCCGCTGCGCCCCGAGCGCCACGGGGCTTTGGGGAAGGGCCCCCGCCACCAGCTGCTCACGTGACTTCTCTGCTCTCTTGCCTAGTCGGGGTCGCCGACTGCCCGCAGCGTGGAGGCCTTGACTGCGGCGGAGGTGAGTAGGGGCTGCCTCTGCCCCGGCCCTGGCTGGGTGCTGGCGGGAGGCATCGGAGCTTCGGGAGGGCACGTGGCAGGGCCCGAAGCCCTGCAGACACCGGTCGGTCGCTGCTGCATGGGGCCATTCCTGCAGCCCAGCATCTCCTCCACAGGAGTGTGACGACCTCGGCTCTTCGCTGCAGCTGCTCACAGCTCTCTGCGTGCCTGAAGCAGCTCCGGAGGCACCCGAGCACACGGGCAGCTCCGCAGGTAGGACGATGCACTGAGCATTGGCACCGAGCAGGGCTGCTGGTGCCAGTTGTGCAGCTGGAGATCGCAAGGCGCCTGTGGCCATGCCGAGGGGGGCAGAGGGCTCGAGACCTTCTGGCAGTGCTTTCCTCCTGCCACACTTCCCAGAAGTTCACAATGACAATACTCACTGCACAAAAGGCATCGCACGTGCTGAACCTCTGTAGCCCTTTGCTCTTCACAGCGCTGCTCGCTAGGGACTGCAGCTGCATTCCCCGGGCAGGATACTGCCCCCGCGGGGACTTGGCTCTCCTCCTGAACTGCTCCTCACCTCCATAGCTGCTAAGGTTGCCCCTTGCCATGTGCCATGTGCCATGTGCCATGTGCGGGGCTGCGTGCTCCCACCGGGAAAATCCCCTTTCGGCCCTTCAGAGGCCCAGGAAAAAGGAGCTGACAGCCTCTTTCTCCCCACAGCACACCCAGGTGCTGCTCTGGAGGACGCCTCTGCCCTCCACAGCCCAGAGGCTGAAGCTGCCTGCGGCCCCCCAACCGCTGAGACGCAGCAGCCCAGAGGCAGAAGCCCCAGCGGGAGGCGCAGAAATGCCTCTTGCGTCTCTGCTCCTCCACTGCCTGCTCAGAGCAAGGAGCTCGGCACGCTGCGCAGGAGCCTCTCGGAGGCGGCCCTGTCCTTCCCGGGCCGCTGGCGAGGCTGCAGAAGGCGCCAGAGGGGCACCAGCCGGGCGCCCAGTGTTGCGGATGGTCAGCAACAGCTGGGCATGGAGAAGGGGGCCCTGGAAAAGCCACCTGCCATGGAGGCGGCACCACTCTCGGCTGCCTCTGCACCCGCACCGTCCTCCAGGTGCTCCCTGGAGAGCTGCCGGGCTGCTTCGCAGGGCCCCTCCGTAAGCCTCCTGGGAGCTGCTGCCATTCCCGCTTGCTGCTTGCCGGCGGCGAGAGCTGCGAGAAAGAGAAGGAGACGGAGGAGGAGACAGAGAAGGAAAAGAAGAAGGAGAGAGAGAAGGAGAAAGAGGGAGACAAAGAGAAGGCGAAAGAGAAGGCGAAAGAGAAGGAGAAGGCGAAGGCAAAAGCAAAGGAGAAGGAGAAGAAGAGAGAAAGAAAGAGAAGGAGGAAGAGAAAGGGAAAGGGAAGGAGAAGGAGAAGAAATGGAGAGCAAATAAAGGGAGGAGAAAAGAAAGAAAGAAAAGACATGGAGAGAAAACCAAGAGAAAGAAAAGAAATGGCGTAAAAAGAAAGGGAGAGAAAAGGAAGGGGTAGGGCAAGAAAGTGAAGAGAAAAAAGAGGGGAGAAAAAAGGTGTAGAAAGGAAGGGGGAGAGAAAAGTGAGGGCAAAAAAGGGGGAGAAAAGGGGGGAGAAGAAGAAAAGGGAGCAAAGAAGATGGAGCTAAGAGAAGAGGAGAAAGAGGAGGGAGAAAAGGAAGAGGGAGAAAAAAGGAAGAGGGAGAAAAAGGGGGGGGGGAGAAAGAAAGGGGAGCAAAAGGGTGAAAAAAGCGGCCAAATGAAGGGGTGCTAGAAAAGGGGAGGAAAGGGAGAGGGAGAAAAGGGAGGAAGAAGAAAGGGGGAGAAAAAGAGTGAGAAAAGGGAGAAGAAAAGGAGGGGAAGGGGAAATAAGCAAGAGAGAAGCAAAGGGGGACTAAAAAAGGAGGGTGGAAATGGGAGAGAAAGGGGAACAAAGAGAGGAGGAAGAAAGGGGAGAGAAAAGGAGGGAGATAAGCAAGCGAGGGAAAAAATGGAGAGAGAAGAAGAAGGGAGAAGAAGGGGGAGGTAAGAAAGCGTGAGAAAAGAGGTGTCAGGAAAAAAGGGGGAGAAAAGAGTGAAGAGAAATGGGGAGAAAAAGCAAAGGGAGAAGAAAGGAGGAGAAAAAAGGGGGAAGAAAAATGGGGAGAAAGGAGGGGGAAATAGCAAAAAGGCGGGGAGGGGGGAAGAAATAAAAGGGAGAGAAAAGAAAGGCAGAGAGAAAAATGAGGAGAAAAAAGGGGTGGGAGAGGGGAGCTAAGAAAAGAGGGAAGAAAAGAGGGGAAGCTAAAAGGGGAGAAAAGCGGGGAGAGAGGCAGAGCAAAAAGGGGGGAGAGAAAAAAGGGGGAAGGAAAAAGGGGAGGAAAAGAGGGGGGAGAAAAAAGGGGGGGAAAGCCTGAGGAGGAAAAAGAGGGAGAGAAAAGGGAAGAGGAGAGGGGAGAGGAAAAAGGAGGAGGGGCAAGGGGGCAAGAAGCGGAGGGGAAAGGCCAAAGGGGGAGAAAGAAGGGGGAAGGAAAAGGGGAAGGAAAGAAGGGAAAGGAATAGAAAAAAGGGGGAGAGAAATGGGAGAAATCAAAGGGGTAGAAAAGAAAGGCAGAGCAAAGACGGGGAGAAAAAGGGGGTGGAAAGGAGGAGCTAAGAAAAGAGGGAAGAAAAAAGGGGAAGGAAAAGGGGGAGAGAAATGGGAGGAAAAGGGGAGAGAAAAGGGGGAAGAAAGAAGGGGGGAGAAAAGAAAGCAGGAGAAAAAGAGGGGGAGAGAGAAAGGAGGAGGAAAGGGTGAGAGAAAAAGGGGGAGCAAAAAAGAGGGGGACCAAAAGCAGGGGAGAAAAGGGGGGAGAAAAAAGGTGGGGGAAAATGGAGAGAAAAGAAAGGAGGGGAGAAAAAGAAGGGAGATAAAAGGTGGAGAAAAAAGGGAGGGAGGAGGGGGAGAGGAAAAGGCGGAGAAGAAAGGGTGAGAAAAGCGGGGAGAGAAAAAGGGGGAAGAAAAAGGGGGGAGAAAAAAGGAAGAAAATAAGCGAAGGCAGAAGAAAAATGGGAGACAGGGGAGGAAAATGGTGGGAAAGGGGGAGAAAAGAAAAGAGGGAAGAAAAGAGGGGAAGACGAAAGGGGAGGAAAAAGGGGGAGATAAGAAAGCAAGAGAAAAAAGGGGGAGAGAAAAAAGAGGTAGAAAAAAATGGAGAAAAGAGTGGAGAAAAAGGGAGAGAGGAAAAAGGGGGAGAGCAATTGAGGAGAAAAAAGGGGGAGAAGAAAAAGGGGGAGGAAGGGGGAGAAAAGGGGGGAGAAGAAAAGGGGGAGAAAGAAGAAAGGGAGAAAAAAGGGAAGAAAGAAGGGGGAAGAAAGAAGGGGGAAAAGAGGGGGGGAGGAAGAGAAAAGGGGGAGAAAAGAAAGGCAGAGAAAAGGTGGGGGGGAAGGGGGGCTGGAAAGGGGGAGATGAGAAAAGAGGGAAGAGCAAAGGGGAAGAGAAGGCAGGACAGGAATGGGAGAAAAAAGGGGGAGAAAAGGTGGAGAGGAAAGGGGGCAGGAAAGCAGGGGGAACAAAAAGGGAGGAGAAAAAGGTGAGGAAAAAATGGGGAGAACATCAAAGAAGGGAGGAAAAAAAGGGAGCTAAAGGGGGGAGAAAAAAGGGGGGAAGGGGGAGAAAAGAGGGAAGAAAAAGGGAAGAAAAAGTGGGAAGAAGAGAAGGGGGACAAAGATGGGAGAAAAAAGGGGGAAGATGATAAAGGGGGGGGAAGGGAGGAAAAGGGGTGAGAAAAAAAGGGAGGAGAAGGGAAGGGAAAAAAGGGGGAGAAAAAATGGGGAGAAGAACTGGGGAGAAAAGCGGGGAGAAAAGAAACGGGGAGATGAGCAAGGCGGATAAGGGGGGAGATTAGCAAGGGGGAGATAAGGAAGCAGGGAGAAAAAGGAGGGGAAGAGAAGGAGGGGAAGCAAAGGAAGGGGAAGAAAAGCGGGGGAAGAAAAGAAAGGGGCCAAAGAAGAAAGGGAAAAAAAGGACAGGGAAAAGGGAAAGGAAAGAGAAAAAAGGAAAGACAAAAGGAAAGACAAAAGGGACGAAGGAAAGGAAAGGAAAAAGGAGAAGGTAAAAAGGAAGGAAAAAAAGGAAAGAACAAAAAGGAAAGGAACCCCTCCCCCCCCCCCCAACCCCGCCTTTGGCGGCATCCTCATCCCCTTGTAACAGCGGGAACCCTGCCGGGACGGGCAGTGTGCTTCTACCTGTGGGAACTTGTCTGTGGTTAGCACCGACCTCCCCGTTGAGGGCCCCGGGGAGCCTCGGACCGGGAGCAGGGGGACTTTGGATTTACGCCCGTGTAACTTCACTGCAATAAAGCCCTTTTCCGCAGGACGATTTGACGGCTCCTTGTCTCTCCCTGCAACACTCGGGCGCCAAATGTCCTCCACCGACTTTGGGATGGTTCTGCAGGTGCGGCGGGGCTGTTTGCATGCCCTGGCGTGCACACCGCCCTAGCAGCAGGGCAAGGCACTGAGCAGCGGTAGCACTGCTGCTGCTGCTGCTGCTGCTGTTGTGGGAGAGGGCAAGGGAGATTTGGGGAAGCAATGCCTCTGTGCCAGGGAGTCAAGGGCCACCGCCGAGAGCAGCAGTCCCCAGGGAGGGGCAGAGAGAAGCTGCCGAGAGGTGATGCTGCTCCAGAAGGGGCGTGCGAGAGAAGGAGGCCACGGGCACGGCAGGGCTGCTGCTTCCCGGGTGCGGCTGTTGCCCGGACACCGAGGAAAGGGGCAGGAGAGCACCTGGCCTGGCAGGAGGCGCGAGCGGCAGAAGCCGCATGCTGGCAGGCTGCAGCTAGGGAAGGTGCCCCCTCCGTCGGCCCCTGTCAGCAGGGGCACTCTCCTCGCAAGGCAGCCGAAGGAGAGGGGCCCGCTGCCACTTGCAAAAGGCATTGGCCATTCTCGGCTATCTGCAGCTCTTCCGTCGCGTGGCGTTCAGCTCTCCCTTGCAGAAACCAGAAGCATTTTGTCCCGCTGGCACGCATGGGCAGGAAGAGACGGCCCATGCCGTTGGTGCAGAGGAAAGACCCAGAGGCCACAGAAGCCTCCAACTGCCTCTAAGCAGAAACACAAGGATTTCTTTGGCAGGGGCTGACTCACTGCAGTATGGGACTGTGAGCAGCCTGGGGGTGCCAGGAAGAGGACGTGCCCGTTTCCTGGCCTCTAAGCAGCCCAGACAACCCAGGGAGGAGGAGCCCAGGCACTTGCCCAGAGAGGAAGGGGGTCTCTCTTTGGGCCCAAGGGGGTGGCCCAGGGCCGACGGGACAGTGATGCTCAGCAAGCTTAGCCGGCCTCCCAATACTCAGCACACATGGGCCTGAACCTTCCCACTTCCAGCTTCTGGCTAAGAAAAGAGGCCTTGGTCCTCTGGGAGCCTCTTTCCAGGCACTTGCAGCACGCCGAAGGAAAGCAAGAGAGGGGCACCAAACCCAGAGGAGCTCTACACATCGGTCACAAGCAAGGGCTAGGGGGAAGGAGTTGCCTAAAACTGTGGTCCAGCCCCTCTCAGCTTGCTCTTGCAAGTGCAAGAAGCACCACGATTGAACAAGACCTAAATGTAAACGCACCCCACAGGAGATGTAGCCCCTCCCTCCTCTCCAGAGAGCCTTTGTCTCCCTCCATCTCTTTCCTTAAGGACTTGCCCTGTCAGTCCACCTGTCCCTTTACACAGGTGACCTCCAGACACGCACTTGGCAGGCCTCCAAAGACTAGAAGCCCACAGAAAGCAGAGGGCTTTGCTTTAGTGCGCCACGTTCTGCCTTCAGCTCGGAAAACTGCTTTACCCAGCTACCAGAGCGCCCGACCACAAGCACGGGGCCAGCCCAGCCCTCCTGGCCTCCAAGGCTAAGGCCCCTGAACCACTGTCGCCAACAGGGGAATTCTCTGGGGGCCTTTGCCAAAGCTGCCTTTGGCTCCCTAGCCACAAAGACCAAAAGCCCTTTGACCAACAGCTGCATCAAGGGGAGCTGCCTTTGGGCACAGGAGCCAAGTGATGTCGGCGAGGCCCCTCTGCTCCTTGGGCTACTCCGTGACGACTATTGCACCCCATGCTTCGCACATCCCGTTTTCTGTTTAAGTGCCAGGAAGACACTCTAATCATACCAGCATGAGTAAAGCAGAAGAGCCAAGCATTGCCGTGGCAGACAATGCTGGAATTAAGCCTCCTGCTGGGGCCGCCTGAATGAAGCTCCTGGCGTCTGCATCCTGCGGCTCTTTTAAATCACACGATGCACTCTCTTCTTGCCAACCAAATGCACCTGGCCTGGAGAGGAAGCATGGCTGAGCTGCAAAGGGGAAAAGCTGAGCTCTGGCATTGCCCGGCTCAGCTCGCCCAGCACAGCAGCCTGCCTTTGAGCAGCACGGCACGTCTGGTTTTCTAGGCTTTGCAAGAGCAAAGAGAAGAACAAGGGAGTTCAGAGAATCGCAGAACGGTGGAGGCTGGAAGGCACCGTCAGAGACCATGCGCTCCTAGCGCCCTGCTCAAGCAGGCTCAGCTAGAGCAGGCTGCCCAGGACCGTGTGCAGACAACTTCTGAATATCCCCAAGGACGGCGTCTCCACAAGCCCTCTGAGCAACCTGTGCCAGTGCTCAGGCACCCTCACCGCAAAAGAGTTTTGCGTAGCTTCAGACGGAATTGCCTGTGCAATTTCAGTTTCTGCCCGTTGCCTCTCGTCCTGTCGCTGGGCAACGCTGAAAGAATTCAAGCGCAGGGAGGCTTTGGCCTTCCCAGCCCTAGTGCTGCTTGCTCCAACAATGTCCCTGCGTTCCTCCCAGGTCACCTCTCCCTGCTTCCACCTTCTGCACACTTCCTTCTTCTGTCTGGCTTTTGCCAGCACCTCCTTGTTCGTCCAGGCAGGCTTCCCATGCCCTTTGCTCAGCTCCTGGCTCAATGGCATGGACTGTTCTGGAGCTTGGCAGAGGGGATGCTGGACTATCAAGCAGCTTTCTCGGAGCCCTCTTCCCTCTCGAGCCTTGTCCCATGGGACACTTCCTCCTGGAGCAGCGCACCCTCGTGCACCAGCGAGCTGCAATCTCTTGCTCTACCACACACATCTCAGCCACTTGCTGAGAGGAGAGCAATTGCAGCAAAAGCACTTTGGCGTCCCCTCGAGAGCCGAGCACCGGTGAAGGCTGAGAGAAGGACCATCGCTGCCGCTTTCACAGCCATTGGGACTGGCACTCACATGCAGACCGCACACATGGCTACCTCCATTTCCCTATCTGTATACAAGCATTTTCGTGAGCCTGCCTCATCTCCTGCGCAGTCTGCCTTTGAGTCTCTCTGCAGACTCCTGGGACGCACCTGAGTCGAGGTGGGATTCAGCTGCCCAAAAGCCCGTGTCTACAGGCATTTGGGTATGCCAGGGCACCACCAGGAATTGCCAAAGGCATCACAAATGGATGCCGGTCCTGGAGCTTAGGCAGCTGAATCCTGCCCTAAACTCTTCTCTGACTGTGGCTGGAGCCGAGATTCCCGCTTCACATGGGGAGGCCACATGTTGGCACCTGGAGGGGAGGTCACTCTCATCGCCGGCTCACCACTACCGGGACTGAGTGCAGAGGAAGCGTGAAAGCTGGGAAAGTTGGGACACCGCCTGGGCCCTGATGTGATCTCCAGCGGGCACAGGCCCCCTTGCTTGCCCCCTCCACAGCTTGAGGCCTCCTGTCCCAGCAGCAACAGGGCATGTTGCAGCCGTGCGGGGAGGCGTGTGCATTGGGGGTTTTCACTGACACAGAGCCAGCTGCTGAAGCCGGCAGCTCCTCCAACACCAAGCCCGGAGACGCAGAGCAAAGGGGGCATGGCGGGAGCCAGCAGCGGTGCCCGGCCCCACCAGCTGCGCTCCCACCCCGCAGACGGGACAATGCCGTGGCGGCGTCGGAGGTGCCGGGCAGCGGGGAGACTCCCCTTTGCGCCCGCGGCCCCCGGCCCACGCCCCGGCGCTGCCCCGCGACCCGGCCGCCGCATCACAATGTGCCACAGTGGCACCCGGGTGGCCACGGCCACCAGCGCCCGCCCGGCCCCAGTGCGGCGCTGTGCCAGTGCGGGGCAGCGGGGAGACGCAGGCTCCCGGCCCAGCGCAGCGGCACTACTCGGCACAGGCGCACCGCTCTTGCCTTGGCGCAGGCCTGACCGGCGCCTGGCGCTGCCCGGCGCGGGGCACGCACGCACCGCAGCCCTCTGCCCGCACACGGCGCCATGGGACAGGCCAACTGCTGCGGCACCCGGGGCGCTGCCGGCCCCGCTGCCGGCACGCAGGCACAGCCTGGGGACCCTGGCCGTGCGGCTCCTCGCGCCGGCCTCGGGCTCGTGCCCAGGGGAGCCTCCCGGCCCCCGGCGCCGCTTGGTGCCTTTGTGTCGCGCAGGAGCCCCCGGCTCCTGCTCAGCGACCGCGTGCAGGTGACTCGGCACCAGCGGACGAGGGACAGGCACCTCCTGCTCTTCTCCGACGCCATCGCCATCGCCAGATTCAGGTAAGAAGAGCAACCAGAGCCGTCCTCCCCCCCGCCACCGCCTCTGCCACCTGCCCCCAGGCACCGCTGCTCCCCGCATCTGCTCCCACCGGAGCAGAAAGTGCCTCCTCGGGGCTGCTCTTCCCATTGCTTCCTTCCTCAACAGCACCCCTCGACAAGGAACAGCAATGCTGCCAAATCCTGCTGCTCACAGCCTCTAGCATCCAGTCGCCCGGAAGGAGGCCTTCCTCCTCTCCTCACTGCCTCGCCCAGGGCTCCATGCCCTTTGCTCCCCACGACCACTTGTGCTCCATATGGCCTGCAGCCCCCTGCATGGGTGCACCTGCGCTGCGGGCAGGGACAGCCTTGCCCTTTAATTCGGGGAGGTGTGAGCGGAAAGGGGCAGGCTCCGCGTGTTGCCACCCTGACCGGCAGCCTCTGAGCAAGCGCCCGCCAGCACTGCTTTGCAGCAGCGACTTCTCCAGAGTGCCCTGTGTGCGTGCTGGCACGCAGGCTGCTTTCTGCCGCCCGAGCCCCGCGCTGGCTGCCCCAAGCCTCTGCCCCCGGCACACGGCTCTCCCCGGGAGGCCTGCTGCGGCTGCCCCCAGCACACAGCCTCCAAGGCGGTCCCTGCTCTTCCTCCTGGCAGATGTGGTTCCACCTTCCTGCTCAAGCACCGGGTGCCTCTCAGCGACCTCTGGGTGCTGTGCGAGAAGGACGAGGCGGCGTGCGGCTGTGAAGACGAGGAGGACGTTTTTGGCCTCAAATGCGCCAATTCCCTCGTCCTGGTCTGGACCACCAAGGTCTGCGTGGTCACCTTCCGGTGAGTCTTGGGGGCGCGCCCAGGGCTGGGGGGGTGCAGGGCACCGTGCTCGCCTTCAGTCCTCTCCGGGCTTGCTGGGGCTCAGCCCCGGCTGCGGCAGAGAAAGCAGAGGCCCCGCTGCGCTTTCAGACGCACCCACGGGCACCTCCAGGTGTGCACAAGCCACCCGCCACCGCCGCCACGACCCTGCAGCTCTGCTCAGCCCAGCGACACTGTGGGGGGACACCGAGCGGGGGCTCTGGTGTACGGCGGTGTGGAGCGGTGCCAAGCAGGCCAGCTGTGTCTGGGGCCCTGTGCCACTCCCCAGCAGCAGCAGCAGCAGCAGCAGCAGCAGCAGCAGCAGCAGCAGCAGCAGCAGGAGCGGGCTCTGAGGCTGTTTCTCCTTCTCGCTGCAGGTCGCAGGAGGTGAAGGAGCGGTGGCTGAACACCATGCTCAGGTGAGCCCTGCCGGGGAACTCAGCCTGCCTGCGGCGGCGTCAAGGCTGCAGGCGGTGCAGAGCTGCCGGGGCAGCTGCCCGCAGCACAGCAGCACGGGAGGTGGGGGAAAGGGACGCCCCCTGCGCGGGGCAGCTCTGGGGCCGAGCGGCAGCAGCTGCTTCGCCTTGGCACGGCAAACGAACACCAGCGCCCTGGAGCTGGCCCCACAGCTCCTGGCTTGCGTGGATGGGGAGCCCGAGCCGCCGCTGCCCTTTTCCCGACGCAAGAGGCCCGGAGGCAGCGGGGCCGGGGGCGCTGCAGAGCAGTGCTGCCAGCCAGCGCCGCACGAAGCTCTGCTGTGCCAGGGTGGCGTGGGGGTGCGGGGCTGGTGTCGGGGCAGCGAGCAGAGGGGGCTGCCTGTGACCGAGCTCTGCCTTCGTCCCTGCGCTGTGCCCAGGCAAAGCCCAGGAGCCCAGGAGACCCGGCTCAGCCGCCTGCCCTGCCTTCGGCTCCTCATCAAGTCCGTCGGCTTCGACGCTCCCGTAAGTGTCCCGGGGGTTTCCGCTGCGCCCCGAGCGCCACGGGGCTTTGGGGAAGGGCCCCCGCCACCAGCTGCTCACGTGACTTCTCTGCTCTCTTGCCTAGTCGGGGTCGCCGACTGCCCGCAGCGTGGAGGCCTTGACTGCGGCGGAGGTGAGTAGGGGCTGCCTCTGCCCCGGCCCTGGCTGGGTGCTGGCGGGAGGCATCGGAGCTTCGGGAGGGCACGTGGCAGGGCCCGAAGCCCTGCAGACACCGGTCGGTCGCTGCTGCATGGGGCCATTCCTGCAGCCCAGCATCTCCTCCACAGGAGTGTGACGACCTCGGCTCTTCGCTGCAGCTGCTCACAGCTCTCTGCGTGCCTGAAGCAGCTCCGGAGGCACCCGAGCACACGGGCAGCTCCGCAGGTAGGACGATGCACTGAGCATTGGCACCGAGCAGGGCTGCTGGTGCCAGTTGTGCAGCTGGAGATCGCAAGGCGCCTGTGGCCATGCCGAGGGGGGCAGAGGGCTCGAGACCTTCTGGCAGTGCTTTCCTCCTGCCACACTTCCCAGAAGTTCACAATGACAATACTCACTGCACAAAAGGCATCGCACGTGCTGAACCTCTGTAGCCCTTTGCTCTTCACAGCGCTGCTCGCTAGGGACTGCAGCTGCATTCCCCGGGCAGGATACTGCCCCCGCGGGGACTTGGCTCTCCTCCTGAACTGCTCCTCACCTCCATAGCTGCTAAGGTTGCCCCTTGCCATGTGCCATGTGCCATGTGCCATGTGCGGGGCTGCGTGCTCCCACCGGGAAAATCCCCTTTCGGCCCTTCAGAGGCCCAGGAAAAAGGAGCTGACAGCCTCTTTCTCCCCACAGCACACCCAGGTGCTGCTCTGGAGGACGCCTCTGCCCTCCACAGCCCAGAGGCTGAAGCTGCCTGCGGCCCCCCAACCGCTGAGACGCAGCAGCCCAGAGGCAGAAGCCCCAGCGGGAGGCGCAGAAATGCCTCTTGCGTCTCTGCTCCTCCACTGCCTGCTCAGAGCAAGGAGCTCGGCACGCTGCGCAGGAGCCTCTCGGAGGCGGCCCTGTCCTTCCCGGGCCGCTGGCGAGGCTGCAGAAGGCGCCAGAGGGGCACCAGCCGGGCGCCCAGTGTTGCGGATGGTCAGCAACAGCTGGGCATGGAGAAGGGGGCCCTGGAAAAGCCACCTGCCATGGAGGCGGCACCACTCTCGGCTGCCTCTGCACCCGCACCGTCCTCCAGGTGCTCCCTGGAGAGCTGCCGGGCTGCTTCGCAGGGCCCCTCCGTAAGCCTCCTGGGAGCTGCTGCCATTCCCGCTTGCTGCTTGCCGGCGGCGAGAGCTGCGAGAAAGAGAAGGAGACGGAGGAGGAGACAGAGAAGGAAAAGAAGAAGGAGAGAGAGAAGGAGAAAGAGGGAGACAAAGAGAAGGCGAAAGAGAAGGCGAAAGAGAAGGAGAAGGCGAAGGCAAAAGCAAAGGAGAAGGAGAAGAAGAGAGAAAGAAAGAGAAGGAGGAAGAGAAAGGGAAAGGGAAGGAGAAGGAGAAGAAATGGAGAGCAAATAAAGGGAGGAGAAAAGAAAGAAAGAAAAGACATGGAGAGAAAACCAAGAGAAAGAAAAGAAATGGCGTAAAAAGAAAGGGAGAGAAAAGAAGGGGTAGGGCAAGAAAGTGAAGAGAAAAAAGAGGGGAGAAAAAAGGTGTAGAAAGGAAGGGGAGAGAAAAGTGAGGGCAAAAAAAGGGGGAGAAAAGGGGGGAGAAGAAGAAAAGGGAGCAAAGAAGATGGAGCTAAGAGAAGAGGAGAAAGAGGAGGGAGAAAAGGAAGAGGGAGAAAAAAGAAGAGGGAGAAAAAGGGGGGGGGGAGAAAGAAAGGGGAGCAAAAGGGTGAAAAAAGCGGCCAAATGAAGGGGTGCTAGAAAGGGGAGGAAAGGGAGAGGGAGAAAGGGAGGAAGAAGAAAGGGGGAGAAAAAGAGTGAGAAAAGGGAGAAGAAAAGGAGGGGAAGGGGAAATAAGCAAGAGAGAAGCAAAGGGGGACTAAAAAAGGAGGGTGGAAATGGGAGAGAAAGGGGAACAAAGAGAGGAGGAAGAAAGGGGAGAGAAAAGGAGGGAGATAAGCAAGCGAGGGAAAAAATGGAGAGAGAAGAAGAAGGGAGAAGAAGGGGGAGGTAAGAAAGCGTGAGAAAAGAGGTGTCAGGAAAAAAGGGGGGAGAAAAGAGTGAAGAGAAATGGGGAGAAAAAGCAAAGGGAGAAGAAAGGAGGAGAAAAAAGGGGGAAGAAAAATGGGGAGAAAGGAGGGGGGAAATAGCAAAAAGGCGGGGAGGGGGGAAGAAATAAAAGGGAGAGAAAAGAAAGGCAGAGAGAAAAATGAGGAGAAAAAAGGGGTGGGAGAGAGGGAGCTAAGAAAAGAGGGAAGAAAGAGGGGAAGCTAAAAGGGAGAAAAGCGGGGAGAGAGGCAGAGCAAAAAGGGGGGAGAGAAAAAGGGGGAAGGAAAAAGGGGAGGAAAAGAGGGGGGAGAAAAAAGGGGGGGAAAGCCTGAGGAGGAAAAAGAGGGAGAGAAAAGGGAAGAGGAGAGGGGAGAGGAAAAAGGAGGAGGGGCAAGGGGGCAAGAAGCGGAGGGGAAAGGCCAAAGGGGGAGAAAGAAGGGGGAAGGAAAAGGGGAAGGAAAGAAGGGAAAGGAATAGAAAAAAGGGGGAGAGAAATGGAGAAATCAAAGGGGTAGAAAAGAAAGGCAGAGCAAAGACGGGGAGAAAAAGGGGGTGGAAAGGAGGAGCTAAGAAAAGAGGGAAGAAAAAAGGGGAAGGAAAAGGGGGAGAGAAATGGGAGGAAAAGGGGAGAGAAAAGGGGGAAGAAAGAAGGGGGGAGAAAAGAAAGCAGGAGAAAAAGAGGGGGAGAGAGAAAGGAGGAGGAAAGGGTGAGAGAAAAAGGGGGAGCAAAAAAGAGGGGGACCAAAAGCAGGGGAGAAAAGGGGGGAGAAAAAAGGTGGGGGAAAATGGAGAGAAAAGAAAGGAGGGGAGAAAAAGAAGGGAGATAAAAGGTGGAGAAAAAAGGGAGGGAGGAGGGGGAGAGGAAAAGGCGGAGAAGAAAGGGTGAGAAAAGCGGGGAGAGAAACAAGGGGAAGAAAAAGGGGGGAGAAAAAAGGAAGAAAATAAGCGAAGGCAGAAGAAAAATGGGAGACAGGGGGAGGAAAATGGTGGGAAAGGGGGAGAAAAGAAAAGAGGGAAGAAAAGAGGGGAAGACGAAAGGGGAGGAAAAAGGGGGAGATAAGAAAGCAAGAGAAAAAAGGGGGGAGAGAAAAAAGAGGTAGAAAAAAATGGAGAAAAGAGTGGAGAAAAAGGGAGAGAGGAAAAAGGGGGAGAGCAATTGAGGAGAAAAAAGGGGGAGAAGAAAAAGGGGGAGGAAGGGGGAGAAAAGGGGGGAGAAGAAAAGGGGGAGAAAGAAGAAAGGGAGAAAAAAGGGAAGAAAGAAGGGGGGAAGAAAGAAGGGGGAAAAGAGGGGGGGAGGAAGAGAAAAGGGGGAGAAAAGAAAGGCAGAGAAAAGGTGGGGGGGAAGGGGGGCTGGAAAGGGGGAGATGAGAAAAGAGGGAAGAGCAAAGGGGAAGAGAAGGCAGGACAGGAATGGGAGAAAAAAGGGGGAGAAAAGGTGGAGAGGAAAGGGGGCAGGAAAGCAGGGGGAACAAAAAGGGAGGAGAAAAAGGTGAGGAAAAAATGGGGAGAACATCAAAGAAGGGAGGAAAAAAAGGGAGCTAAAGGGGGGGAGAAAAAAGGGGGGAAGGGGGGAGAAAAGAGGGAAGAAAAAGGGAAGAAAAAGTGGGAAGAAGAGAAGGGGGACAAAGATGGGAGAAAAAAGGGGAAGATGATAAAGGGGGGGGAAGGGAGGAAAAGGGGGTGAGAAAAAAAGGGAGGAGAAGGGAAGGGAAAAAAGGGGGAGAAAAAATGGGGAGAAGAACTGGGGAGAAAAGCGGGGAGAAAAGAAACGGGGGAGATGAGCAAGGCGGATAAGGGGGGAGATTAGCAAGGGGGAGATAAGGAAGCAGGGAGAAAAAGGAGGGGAAGAGAAGGAGGGAGAGCAAAGGAAGGGGAAGAAAAGCGGGGGAAGAAAAGAAAGGGGCCAAAGAAGAAAGGGAAAAAAAGGACAGGGAAAAGGGAAAGGAAAGAGAAAAAAGGAAAGACAAAAGGAAAGACAAAAGGGACGAAGGAAAGGAAAGGAAAAAGGAGAAGGTAAAAAGGAAGGAAAAAAAGGAAAGAACAAAAAGGAAAGGAACCCCTCCCCCCCCCCCCAACCCCGCCTTTGGCGGCATCCTCATCCCCTTGTAACAGCGGGAACCCTGCCGGGACGGGCAGTGTGCTTCTACCTGTGGGAACTTGTCTGTGGTTAGCACCGACCTCCCCGTTGAGGGCCCCGGGGAGCCTCGGACCGGGAGCAGGGGGACTTTGGATTTACGCCCGTGTAACTTCACTGCAATAAAGCCCTTTTCCGCAGGACGATTTGACGGCTCCTTGTCTCTCCCTGCAACACTCGGGCGCCAAATGTCCTCCACCGACTTTGGGATGGTTCTGCAGGTGCGGCGGGGCTGTTTGCATGCCCTGGCGTGCACACCGCCCTAGCAGCAGGGCAAGGCACTGAGCAGCGGTAGCACTGCTGCTGCTGCTGCTGCTGCTGTTGTGGGAGAGGGCAAGGGAGATTTGGGGAAGCAATGCCTCTGTGCCAGGGAGTCAAGGGCCACCGCCGAGAGCAGCAGTCCCCAGGGAGGGGCAGAGAGAAGCTGCCGAGAGGTGATGCTGCTCCAGAAGGGGCGTGCGAGAGAAGGAGGCCACGGGCACGGCAGGGCTGCTGCTTCCCGGGTGCGGCTGTTGCCCGGACACCGAGGAAAGGGGCAGGAGAGCACCTGGCCTGGCAGGAGGCGCGAGCGGCAGAAGCCGCATGCTGGCAGGCTGCAGCTAGGGAAGGTGCCCCCTCCGTCGGCCCCTGTCAGCAGGGGCACTCTCCTCGCAAGGCAGCCGAAGGAGAGGGGCCCGCTGCCACTTGCAAAAGGCATTGGCCATTCTCGGCTATCTGCAGCTCTTCCGTCGCGTGGCGTTCAGCTCTCCCTTGCAGAAACCAGAAGCATTTTGTCCCGCTGGCACGCATGGGCAGGAAGAGACGGCCCATGCCGTTGGTGCAGAGGAAAGACCCAGAGGCCACAGAAGCCTCCAACTGCCTCTAAGCAGAAACACAAGGATTTCTTTGGCAGGGGCTGACTCACTGCAGTATGGGACTGTGAGCAGCCTGGGGGTGCCAGGAAGAGGACGTGCCCGTTTCCTGGCCTCTAAGCAGCCCAGACAACCCAGGGAGGAGGAGCCCAGGCACTTGCCCAGAGAGGAAGGGGGTCTCTCTTTGGGCCCAAGGGGGTGGCCCAGGGCCGACGGGACAGTGATGCTCAGCAAGCTTAGCCGGCCTCCCAATACTCAGCACACATGGGCCTGAACCTTCCCACTTCCAGCTTCTGGCTAAGAAAAGAGGCCTTGGTCCTCTGGGAGCCTCTTTCCAGGCACTTGCAGCACGCCGAAGGAAAGCAAGAGAGGGGCACCAAACCCAGAGGAGCTCTACACATCGGTCACAAGCAAGGGCTAGGGGAAGGAGTTGCCTAAAACTGTGGTCCAGCCCCTCTCAGCTTGCTCTTGCAAGTGCAAGAAGCACCACGATTGAACAAGACCTAAATGTAAACGCACCCCACAGGAGATGTAGCCCCTCCCTCCTCTCCAGAGAGCCTTTGTCTCCCTCCATCTCTTTCCTTAAGGACTTGCCCTGTCAGTCCACCTGTCCCTTTACACAGGTGACCTCCAGACACGCACTTGGCAGGCCTCCAAAGACTAGAAGCCCACAGAAAGCAGAGGGCTTTGCTTTAGTGCGCCACGGTTCTGCCTTCAGCTCGGAAAACTGCTTTACCCAGCTACCAGAGCGCCCGACCACAAGCACGGGGCCAGCCCAGCCCTCCTGGCCTCCAAGGCCTAAGGCCCCTGAACCACTGTCGCCAACAGGGGAATTCTCTGGGGGCCTTTGCCAAAGCTGCCTTTGGCTCCCTAGCCACAAAGACCAAAAGCCCTTTGACCAACAGCTGCATCAAGGGGAGCTGCCTTTGGGCACAGGAGCCAAGTGATGTCGGCGAGGCCCCTCTGCTCCTTGGGCTACTCCGTGACGACTATTGCACCCCATGCTTCGCACATCCCGTTTTCTGTTTAAGTGCCAGGAAGACACTCTAATCA